>NW_027107231.1:1250688-1277230 GCF_000696795.3 Halyomorpha halys
CCTACGAAGATAAGTGTCATAAACTACATTATAGTAAGTTCAATTTCCTTTATTTTGAGTGTTGACAAACATTTGTGCGTCATATGAGATATATTTTTTCAAAAATCCGACATTTTATACAAGCAACTAGAAATGAACTTTTTGTGAGTTTATTTTGTCAAAAATCATAAAAACTACTACTCCTACAAAGATTAACACAATATACTATTTTGTAGTAAATTTAACTAGCTTTAATTTGAGCGCTGGCAGACATCTGTACGTCCAGTGGTTTCTGGAATGAAGTTTTTCATAAATCAAACTTATTGTTCGAACAACTATAAATCAATTTATTTTAGCAAATATTATGAAAACTACTATTCCTACGAAGGTAAAGGCCATAAACGTCTTTATAGTCCATTAAACTAGCTTTAATTTGAGTGCTAATAGACATCAATTTTGACTAGTAATTATACCTAGTTTTCATTAAATTAATCAAAAATTGGGGTGAGATAACTGCCTTTTTTTCTTGTACTATAAGGTTTAGTTGCGCATACAGTCTACAATCGTCTCATAAAAAATTTACATATTAAATAAACAAAAAACTAAATTCCACAATTTTTGTGAAACCTCTTAAAATATCAATTTCATTCTATTAAGAGTCTAAGCATGGATTGCATGAACATTTTTGTTGAAAATGGCCTCCTGACCTTTGGTTCTCCGTATAATTATATGATTATATGAATATAAAAAAAAGAAGATAAAAACATTAAAAGAGCCTTAGTTACCCACGATCCTAGGAGACATTTGTTTCATGGATTATCTAATTAAATGAATTTAATTCAATTGCAATAAATGTTTTGAGGTTAAAAAATTCCAATTTGAATAATTTTATTCTAAATTATCATAATGTTGCACAACGTTTTAGGACTATTGTCCCATATTCATGTACTTTCATAAACCTACAAACAACAATAATTCACTATAACAGCAATCCTCATCCATTTATATTGAAACGTTGTGCAACATTATAATTTAGAATAAAATTGATTCAATTTGGAAGTTTTACCTCAAAAATATTATTGCAATCGACTTATTAGACTCTAGAATGAAAACCCAGAATTTAATTAAGTTTTGTAATACAATGTTAAACTGTAAATATGGTATTTTACATGTTATTGTATTTTAAAGGAACATAATTCCTTTTAAAAAATATAGTTTCGGGGAAATTGTGATTTAACTAAATTAAAATATGTAATTTTTCCTTCATTGTTATTTAGAGGTTACAGTCAGAACCCTAACAAAATAATGTATTACTAATACTGATATAATATAGTACTATTGGATTATCTAAAGGACTATGGGATTGACTAGTTTCCATCTTTTTTCGTGTATAGTTGAGTTATATTGTAATTTTATAATAAAGTTTGAGTTCAAATCACCCCTTAGGCAATTTAAATTTAGTGACCTACAACCTGTTGCCTAAATATATACTAAGAGCTTCACGCTTCCTTGCTTCCTTGCCCTGGTCGTTTGAGAGGGAAGTAAAATATCTGTAGGTAAAGGTGGCTCCTCGGACGTTTCAGAACAGTTCATTGACTCTAAACTCTAAAGGAATCGCTACTCTTGGGCAAAATTATTACACAGTCATTTTCTCTAAATATCCCCAACCGGTATTGACATCATAACATTTATTATAATAATTTTTGGTGGTGTTAGATGGTATTTTTATTTTTAACCCACGTCAAAAAAAGTTAATGTTATCTGTTCTGTATGCTAATATAATCTACCAATAATAGTAATAAAAATCCGTTATACAGGTCGGTTTGATCTTTAGTATTTTTTATTTTGTGTAGTCAGACTTGAAATATTTTTAGGTATCAAACTCACACTTGTGGTTGACTCAGAAAAAAAATAAATTGTTGCTTAGCCCTATGAAATGAAAATAATAATATTTTTCCTGATTTTAAATATAATCTTTTCCCTTTCTAGCGAATGCTTATTATTGTTTTAATAAAATAAATTTTATCCAATTTAAGTCTCAAAACAGTCTATATTTCTTCATAAGTTCAACGTTTGGGCCATCCTCAATGACAATCTAAAATACAATTTTAAAAAACTTTATCACAACTCTTAAACTGTTTGTGATAAAGTATAATAGTATAAATTGACTGAGATTAAAAGTTTTAATGTTAATGTGAAAAATTAACAAAAAAGGGTAATTTTGGACTGAAATTATTTACCTTGGCAGAATAGCCTGCAAAAAGTTTTTTTTTAAATTAATGTGGTTGTAAAATTTTATTTAAGATTGTCCTTGAGGATGGCCGAAACGTTGGACTTATAAAAATTTATTTTATTTAAACAATTTTTCCTAATGTTTTAGTGGTTCCAAAATAATGTTTAACATTTTTATCCTAATAATAAGATTTTTGTATTATCTAATTGTGTGTAGTAAAAATTAATTTTCTGCTAAGCTATCTTTATTCAGAAACGTATTTATCTAATCACAGCAAAAAAAAAAATTAAAAAAAATGAATGTAAGCTTTCAATATGTGTGAGACAATATTGTTTTACTATAAGGGGTACCTCGGAAAATAAATTAAGAAATCTTCAAAAATAAATTAGCTAATTCCTGATCACAGATAGTAAAATAGAATTTTAATTAAATACACATTTAATGTACAATGGTACTAGGTAGTATATAATGGCCGAAGCACTTATGCAGGTTTAATTTAAAGACCATTGATAATTATTATTAATCAATTGAGTATTAATTGATTAATTTATCGATCATTTCAATTTTACAACATTGTGCGATTTATTTATTCTCTTCAATGTAAGCCACCGCTACTGCAAGTTTATGAAAAAGCAAAATCTAGAAGGAGGTCACACTGGTGATTCTGGCATCTTTTAGAAAATATACAGTAATTTAAAAAAAAATATCTCATTTGTAATAAAATGTCTGAAGTAGAGGAGAAGAAAAAGAAGGAGCTGTAAAATTGTGAAGATTATCATCATCCGTGGCGGGAGCCAAATGTTCATTACCGACATGGAAAGGCCTTCTGGGACTCTGATATATTTTTCCGCTATCAACTCTCCCAGAGTTTCCTTGCTTCCCATTCCTGCCCCTTTTCCCGTCTATAAATCGGAATATTCCTTCTCTTTCAACCTCTTTCTCGACTTCTCGGGATCTGTACTAAGTGTATAATGGAAGGGGTAAAAACATAAAAAATATTTATTCGAAAACCAGAAATAACAAATGTTAGTAAAAGTTAAATTAAATAATTAAAAATGTTAAATAACATCGCATGTATTCTTAAATATCCAAGAATAGAGAATGTCCTTCAAGAAGAAATACCTGACAATTTACCAAAACACAATGCCATATTTGTTTTTTAATTAACAATCTAATTGCATTAAGGCAAAAAAATAAGTAAATATAAAATGAATTTTTCATATCTCTAAATTTTTTTTTTTTTTAATTTTCTAAAAAACTTCTAAAGCTAATACATATGGGTACTGTTTTAAAAAGTCATATTTTGATTCAAAACGATATTTTTATTGATTATTTGGTAAAGGTACTGTTTATATCATAAACTAGAGGCATCAGAATAAGACTTAAATCATTACAGGTATCTATAAAGATAATTACGCGTCAGGAAATAGAAAAAAATATTCTATTTTCTGGTAGTAAAACATAACGATTTTGACAGCGAAGAGCCCGAAGAATAGAGTCAAAGCAAATATTGTTATAGATTAAGCTCTGTTGTTCAGATATGTCAGATGTCACCGCTGTGATTTGTTAGTAGAGGATGCTCTTTGAGGAGGTACTTGATGTCGAACCGGTGTGGCCGATAGTTTTTAATATTTTCACAATACTTGAAACTCATTTTGACAATTTTTGATTTGTGATTGTGATCATAGCAGTTCTTCATTCATGCCAAAATGGAGCCCAACCCTCTAAGGAGAAATTTCTAAAAGCAATCTCATAGCTGCAAATGCACCTGTTCGATTGACCTTTGTTTCGTTATCTCAACTCTTCCAGCTGATTACAATACGTTGGTTATCTGTAGACACCCCTCTCCTCTTAAGTCAGTTATAATGAATTTTATAAAAATTTAAATTATAGAAAAATCATGGCTTTATTTACTGATAAATAGATGTATATTTTATCTATAGATGGCCATACATTTACCATTCACTACAAAATATTAGTATACACTACAATAATCAGACCAATTTGGACATATGGAATTGAGCTCTGGGGCTCCACCAAGCCATCAAATTCTTCCCGCATCCAATCGTTACAATCAAAAATCCTACGTAAAATCCTTGATGCTCCTTATTACGTCACAAATAAACTCATTCATAAAGACCTTAACATCCCATTCGTTGCAGATTTGACCCAAAACAGATATGGGTCTTTTTATTCCAAACTCCTTAACAATCCTAACCCATTAATTCTTAATATTTCATCCTTAACAATCCCTGATAATCCTCCGAGGCGTCTGAAAAGAAGATGGTAGTTAGTAGTGAAACCCCGATTAAAGATATGTTGGTTTTAGAAACTGACAAAAGTCCAACACACTTTTTATTGACCCTTTCATTTTTTTTTTTCAGACAAATGTATAACATTAGTTGTTGTTGATGTTGTCTGGGGTTTAAGGGCGTAAAACCCTGAGGTCATCAACGCCCATAACATTAGTAAACGCAACCACTAAAGAACATTTTAATCCATTAAATATTTTATTGTATACAGAAAGTTGGGAAATCATCAGTTTTTTAAAATAAAAGTCTAGGTCTCGACACAAATATTATTACTATCAATGATATTTCCTTTCAGAACTTAAATTTTAAATATAAGGACTAAAATACTCACTGATCATGACAGCTGCTTTGTTGGTCGTTCGCTTGGCCCTGTAGGTGAGTGGGCGAGTGACGGAGAAGTACCTGTCGAAGCTGATGATTAGGAGGTTGAGGACCGAGGCGTTGGAGGCAAGGTAGTCGAGGGCCAGCCAGGTGTCACAGACGTGGGGCCCCAGCGGCCAATAACCCAGGAGGGTGTACACCGTGAACAGCGGCATCGAGATGAGGCCTATCGCGAAGTCCGCCACCGCCAAACTGCAACCATTCAAGGGCAATGCTCAATCTATAGCCTATTGTACTCATTGAATTAAATCTGGTGATATTAGACTGTTACTGAGATTCAAATAAATAAATTGTACATTCATATCTTAATTAAATATAATTATGTATAATATGATGGATTTTCATAACCGTCGCAGAAATCTTGAAATCCTGGTTACATGACTCAGCTTACTCCCTCAGAAAATTTATTTAAATCAAATGATGTATAATTTGTAAAAGCCACTCCCTTAACAGAAATTCTTAACGTTGCAAAGTTTTAATCAAATATGACTAAATATAAGATGCAAGTGTAATTTCATTAATGTGAATTTAATTAAAAAGTGAAGATGCTGTTGGAATTCAGCTGTTCATAGCAAAGTCATAGCAGAATCTAAGTTAATAAAAGACGGGAGGATCTTGTTTCTATGCGACTTTATTTACTCTCTCGTATTTTAAAACGATTTGTCTCAGAAGCAGTTTTGACAATCAGTTCTTTTTTATATACATCATTTTTTATTAAGTTTATAATGACTTGAATTTTTATTACTATTAATCAGGTTTATTTTTTTTATGAATTATTTCTTATCTAATAGCCGAACAATCGGTTACCATTTCCTGGATTTTTTTTCTCAAATGTCTTTATAGTCCAATTATCTTAAAATCAAAGAGGGATTTATCAGGAAAAGAATATATGTAGAAATGTTTTCTCAAAAATTCTAAACGGTTTTTAGATTTTGAACGTTCCAAATCAAATTTCCTACATAATGGGTGTTTTGAAGATAAACATTCGAGTAAAAATTAAAGCACACAGAACGTCTTACATTTCATTCTCGGGCAACAAGAAATGATACTGGAGTGCGCTGTGCAAATACCTAAAAAACAATGTTTACAAAAATACCTTTTAACCGGTATGAACTAGACATATTTGTGAAATTGATAGTAACAGGTATATGAAATGCATATCCACAATGCACAATCCACATCATTGCAGGGACAACTTGATATGTTTTTCGCAAACTGTGGGTAGGCCACGGGTCATGCAGTTAATTTAAGATAATTCTCCAAACAATAATGTGTTAAAATCGGGTTACATTTACACATAAAATTGAAAACACCATTTTTTTTTAAAATTATATAATAAAAATTTTTAAAAAATCCGTAAAATATAACAATAAAATGCTGGTGTTTTAAAAAAATCCATTCGACATCCAAGTGGTCATAGCATTATATTTTATTAATATTTCTTTGTTAATTCATTTTTATTTTTCAACTTTATTTTTGGTTATTAGAATTCTTAAGTTTGTATGGTCAAGTATGTCGAACAATATTACAGTCAATAACGTTTATGTTACAGCAACATTCTGGGGATATCATTTTGTTTTCTCTTGCAATATTTTTCGGTAACTTTAGAAAATATCTTGTTCTTAGAATAATCATTGAATGATTCCTAATTGAAAATAGTCAATTTATGTTAAACAATTAGTGTTGACACATTATCTGGTTTGAAACAACCTTTAACTTCCTGATGGTTGTTCTCTCTCAGAACATGAATTTTATATTTTCTGACTTGGCGAACGTCGTCTTTGAAACATTCACTCATTCTGCCCTCTTTTGCACCTTGCATAAAAACACCCTCCATCACAAGGAATTTCGTTAAAAAAAATTATATTTGCATAAATACACGTTCTTACTCTTTCTTATTAAAATTGTGAGTAAATCCTTCCTTATCTATCGGTCCGAAACTGTTTGACTACTTTGACTCACATATTGGGAGATATGAAGACAGAACTACTCATCTTAAACAAAGTTTAAACACACATTAACCGCTCATAATATTCCACTAAATATGTTATGAAAATTTCTCGAGACGTTACGCAACCAATGTGCATACATAGTGGAACATATAGAACTAAGCGTTAGATATAATGTTTACATCGTTGACGATCCCAATCTTGAAAACGAGTTTATGTTTAAGTAGCGATTTAGTCTGTTTTTGTTATTGAACATTGTTTTATGAAAATTTGATATAATAAAAGAATTTTAATAACTTTAATGGACTAGACATGGATTCGGCAGCTCATCCTAAATATAATAACCACAGTTGGACGTGTGTACTGTATAGCATCGAAAGTTTGCCGAAAATGAAATATGATATAAACATTTCGTAGGGAATTGTTTCTACTTTAATTTTGTTCAGAATATACACCTTTGGAAAATATTTTCTGGTTATATTCGAAAAACTGAAAACAGTTTCTTCCAATCTTTTTTTTATTTTTTCCTGTTTTTGATGTAAAGACGGCCGGTGGGGTGGCAAACCAAAATTCTGATTCATAACACCCCATAAAAATTTAGAACCTTTAAGGATTTATATACATGTATATATTTATGAGGAAAACCGCACGCCGGCTGAGCTATCAGTACCAGGACATTCGCTATTCAGCTTGCGCCGAAGGCACAATTTTTTTTTATAAGATCACAAAATTACAAGGGAATCTATTATTAAATTACACTTATTAAGAACTCATTTAAATTTATCATTATAAAATTATATTAGATGACCTCATTATCATTCATATTTATATATGTGTGTGTATGTGTTTTAATAAGTTTTTCAAACTATCTTTTCTTGTTTTTTACTGCAATTTTATTAACCACAATAGTAATGCATAAATACATTTTTAGTTTATAGTAGCGTATTTATGAAGAAAATGGCAAGGTTATGCTAGAGTGAAGATTTGTACCTCTAAGAATCCCCAAATTTGACATAATTTTAAGATAAGACATTAACAAATGGGTTATGTTATTTTTAAAAACTGGCATGAAGTACCACTGATGAAATAGTACAAGAGCCAGGAAGATAAAAAGGCAGTTATCTCACCCCAATTTTAGATTACTTTAATGAAAACTATGTATAATTACTAGTCAAAATTGATGAGGCTGCCAAGTATAAGTAGGGGAAATAAAAAATGGCGGGAGTTTCAAATCATTAATTTTGCATTCGGAGTACTATATCTTAAAAACTAACAACAACACTAGAAAATCTAATAGAACATTATTTAAAGAAGAGTAAATTTGCTGAAATATTAGCCCTAAAAGAGCTATGTATGTCCAATAGTTCTCGAGATATAGCTTTTTAAAAAGCGACAATTCTTAAAAATCTACTGAAAGATTAGTAGTTAGTTAATTTATTTTGAAAAACCTCAGGAACTATGTGACGTACAGATGTCTATTAGCACTCAAATTAAAGCTAGTTTAATGGACTATAAAGACGTTAATGACTTTTACCTTCGTAGGAATAGTAGTTTTCATGATATATGCTAAAATAAATTAATTTATAGTTGTTTGGACAATAAGTTTGGTTTATGAAAAACTTCATTCCAGAAACCACTGGACGTACAGATGTCTGCCAGCGCTCAAATTAAAGCTAGTTAAATTTACTACAAAATAGTACATTATGTTTATCTTTGTAGGAGTAGTAGTTTTTATGATATTTGACAAAATAAACCTGCAAAATGTTAATTTCTTGTTGTTCGTATAAAATGTTGGATTTTTGAAAAAATATATCTCTAGATCCATAAGACGCACATATGTCTGCTAACACTCAAAATAAAGGAAATTTAACTTTCTATAAAGTAGTTTATGACACTTATCTTCGTAGGGGTAGTAGTTTTTGTGATATTCACATATGAATATAAATTTGGCAAACGAAAATTTGTCCGAACAACTATAAATCAATTTATTTTAGCAAATTTCATGTACACTATTGCTCCTACGAAGATAAACATTATAAACTACTTTATAGCTCATTAAACTAGCTTTAATTTGAGTGCTAATAGACATCTGTAAGTCAAATGGTTTTTGAGATATAAATTTTTCAAAATAAATTCACTAACTACTGATCTCTCAGTACGTCCCATACAACATTTTTCTGAAACGTTGTTTTTTAAAAAGCTATATCTCGAAAATATTTAACGTAAATAACTCTATTAGGGCTCATATTTTAGCAAAATTACTATTCTTTAAATGACGTTCTATTAGGTTTTCTTGTCTTGTTTCTAATTTTTAAGATATAGAGCTCCGAATGAAAACTTATTTTTTTGTATCACTTTAAAACAGCCGCCATTTTTTATTTCCCCTACCTATAATTGGCAGACTCATCAATTTTGGCTAGTAATTATATTATATATAGTTTTCATTAAAGTAATCAAAAATTGGGGTGATATAACTGCCTTTTTTCTCCTATTGGGCTCTTGAACTAAAAGGTATCGTATTGTTCGTCAGAGAAGTCTTTTCAGACATCACCGCAGATCTATTAAAGTTACAACACGTGGAACCCTTCTTTACTTTATGGTAAATTATGTAATATAGTACACACGAAAGAGGTTACCTAAATAAGAAATAGTTGGATATGGTCTGGAGCTGCTTGTCGATCTTGAAGGAGATCATGACCATGATGTTACCAATGACGGTGGTCACGCTGAGGATGGCCGTCACGATGGCGATGATAATTATCTGCGTGAGGGTGTAATAGTCGCTCCCATCCCCGGGGCTGCTGATGTTCCCTGTCACGTTCGAGCCGCTTGACATCTCGCTCTCCCACCACCTCCACTCCTCCTCACTTCACTCCCTCCATCCTGCAACAAAACAATGGATTATGGAAATATTGAATACAGTGAATGGAACCAAATATTTTTAGATGTGTAACCTTCTAGATGTGTAACACTGGAAACATTCGCAGAAAATGGTGGATTTAAATGTATTTTTTATATTTTACTACTAAAAGAATGAATGATGATTCATATGGATAGGTAGTAACTACATTGACTATAACTACATTTCATCATAGAGAATCCCACTCTATCCAATTTAATCCACCTGTTTATCTTAAATTTCCTTAAAACTCAGCAGAACAAACGTTATATAACATAAAAGTACCAAATATGTTTTATTTTAATGAGGGTGTAATTCTCAAGGATAGATCATATAAGGGGCAAAGAAACACTAGTTAAATGAAAATATTAGTCTTCAGAGGAGAGTCAAAGGAAATGATAGTAAACATTTAACAACTCTAGCAAACTCTTTTCATAAAGATCTTCCGCTAAACTGCAAACACAACACCATAAAACATCAGCTGGGCATCACGGCGAAAATTTTAAACAATATTTTTTTGTTGTATACAAAGTCGTATTTGTCGGTTTCTTGAGGTGCAATAAAAAATATCAACTTTGTTCTTGCCAAGAATACAACAGTTTAACAACATATTACTTAACTTTGTAAGTATGATTGTGATCGGGCGAGATCCCACACGCTCGGTAGTCTTCTATTTTTTGGTCTCTAAATTGCTGCCACTATTTTATCATTTTTTATATTTAAAGAATTTTTATTACTGTTAAAAACGCAAAATTATTATTTATTACAAATAAACAATATTAAAGGTACTTTAAAGGAAAATTTTTGAAACTTCGGGATTTAAGTCGCGTTGATCAAACAAAATTATGTGAAATAAAAAATCGATACACCAAATTTGATCAAAATAAACATTATTAGAAAAAACTATTCTATGAAGTGACAGACACACCATTGAGGAAGATTTGGTAATTTAGATTTAGGGGACCAATGACCGTTGAAAACAAAAACTCGAAATTTTATATTATTATAGCAGTAATCCCTCTTACTATTATATAAGTGAAAGGAAAAGTAGTAAAGGAATTAAAGTAAGGAATTAATATGTATATTATAAATAGATTTGTCATTATTAAATTTTTTTTGTTTTGTAGTCTAACACCAATTATAATTTTAATATGTGAATTTTTGAGTATTATTACAAATTTATTTAAATAATAAGATTATATTAGTTTTTATTTGTATGTATTTAGTATATAAAAACATTGTTAATTTATTTTTATAGTTAGCAAATTTTGTGCCAGCAGCTGCGATTATACAATTAACTGGAATAATTTTTTTAGCTATTTATTTAATTTTGTAGATTTTATATGTGTTTTTTAGATGAAATTATTATTTTTCAATTTGGTGATTTATTGTTATGTTAATATGAAATTCTTAATTTAAACTAGGATTAGATACCCGATTATTTAGAATGTAACTTAAATTCCTTAGTACCATTAGTTTTAAATATTTTTAAATTGAAAGAATTTGATGGTAATTCAATCATTTTAAAGGAACCTGTTCTGTAATTGATAATCCACGATAAATTTTACCTTTATTTATTTATTTGTATATTTCTATCTGACTGAATATTTTATTAGAAAATTTTCGTTTATTTTCATTGGAATTTATGTCAGGTCAAGGTGCAGCTATATAAAGGGTTGAAATTAGTTAAATGTAACCCTTTAATGGATAAAGGTTACTTTGGATTAAGCTATGTATTTGGATAATTTATGAAATTGTATTTAATTGTAATGTTTAATATATATTATTCATGATATATTGTTTTAATTAAGTACGTATCGCTCGTCGTTCGCATTAATAAGATGAGATAAGTCGTAAAAAAGTAGTTCTATCGGAAGGTGGGGCTAGATTTATACTGATTATAATCTAGGATTAGTTTTTTTTACAATAAAAGCTTATTCGTTTATATAATCTAATATTTGTTTTTTATTTAATTTTTTTTTATTTTTATAGAAATAACTTTTCTTTAAGGAATTAATATTTTATTCATATTTATAGTCCGTTCTACGGTAAAGGTTTATTAAATAGTTAAGTTATTATTTTTAAAGTAGATTTTTTTTATTGTACCTTTGGTATCAAAGATTTTTTATTCATAAATAAATATCCCGAATTAAAAGTCGATATTTATTATTGTTGTTTCGTGTTTTAAAATGATTTATAAATTGTAAACTGATGTCAATCATTATAGTCGAAATTTTAATAAAACCAATTAAGAAAAATATGTGCTAAATTTTTCTCCGTAACCCTGCGTTACTTTATGAATGAGAAAACATCAATTTTGTTCCAGAAAATGAGTATTGTAATGTTTTTGTAACTCCTGAGGCTGCTTAGGATTACTAGGATTCTGGTTGCACGATTTGAAGCTACAACGTTAGAGTTCGTTGGGAAATGAAATGGGTCTTAAGGGATTTTTTTTTACTAGTTTAGTTTCCTACCTTAAGATCACGGTAGAAATATCTTTATTTTCGACTCGATACGACCTTCATAAAGATAGCTTAGGGGAGTAAGACTTTAACGGTCCTATGCCGCTAAAAACCCTTTCTCGGGTTCCTACTCTGAAAAATTGGCTTTTCTCACCCCATTTGTACATATTTATTGTTTTGTTTTTTATAGGTTTAGAAGTCTCTAACTACTACTTTTTTTTCTCAAAAATATGACCATCATAGTTTCTGGAAATCTTCAGTTTGTTTTTCTGTTTATTTTTCATAGGATCTGGAATTCGGACATTAGTTATAGGGTCATTTTCGTATAAACTGTCGTTTTTTCCGTGAACAGAGGAAATCAGAAAAATAATTAAATTCCCCGACATTTTGTTTAAATGCTGAGAAAGATTTAGCTGAATTTTGGCCAGTTTGATATTTTATCGACTTTCTTTAAATTTGATATAATCATTATGTAGTTAAAAATGAATCCAATTTTTTACCAGGACTTAACAACAGGAACAGTATGCATCCTTGAAAGGATATTAATGAAGTGGACTATTTTAAGAGAGCACCACCGAAAATTATAGAAAAAAAAAATTTGCTCATTTTTTCATTCATTACACACTATTTCGAAAACCAATAAAAATATTCATGCCTTTAGTAAAGCAGAGGCAATTTTCTAAAATATGAACCCAAATAGAACTCTTTACGTTCAATATTTGGTAGTTTTCACCAATATTTTTTCCCCAAAAAACCAGGAACAACATTCTGAGATGGCAAATATGAAAATTGCAGTCCTTAGGAATATAAACATCATAAACAATTTTTTAATAAACAATTGATACTTTAATCCTCATAAAATTAACTCAATAATAGGTAGCACATCAGACAATAATTATCTAAATTAGCTCGTACTCTAAAGATTTTCGCCAACTACCATGATTACCGTGGTTCTTCTGCATAAATATACAGATGTTACAAAGTTACACGTGAGGTGGGGGGAGGGCGTTAACTTGAAATGGCGATTTCAACTTAGTATATATTTAATATAACATTTAATGTGATAAGTAATTAAGAAGATGGTCTGAGCACTGCTTCTTCCAGCACTACGCGTATCATCTTCGTAAAAATCTCATATGTTTTAACACTCGAAAAATATTAAGAAAATACTCGAAAATATATTTTCCTTTATTCTATCATATTTTTTTCGAATTTAAAACATTTAATTTTTTTTCTTGGTATTAAATAAGTATAATAAATATAGACAAAACTAATTACGAATTTTCATGAGAAAGTAATGGATGCAGTGATTTTAATATCGCTAAAATATCCGTACCTAGGAAGACCCCCACTTTTCTCTCTTGTACAGAATCAATTTCTTAGGAACTGCCAGAGATAGCTTCCTGACAGGGCAGACTCAGTGACAGATCTGTTTTTACAACCTCTGGATGTTATGCAGTCGTTCTGGGTTCTGACACATATCAGGAAAAGGCCAACATGTTCCATGTGTGTAGTAAAAAATGATATCTCCGTTCCTTTACAAGCGCGGTTCTCCATTTTGAATTAAACATAACCTTGTTCGTTTCGTATACGATGAATGGTTTCAAAGAGTTAGAGAGTTATTTGGTTGTATGCCTGTTTTTTTTTCTTTCTGGTTATTTTAACAATCCATATTTAAAGATCCATACATACATATATATATATTAATAATTTTTTTCATGAATATAAATAAATACATTTATCTGGATCTTGACCTCAAGATAACAATATTTCGGCGACGTTTCAAAACTTTATTGTTTGCATAGGGCATGAATATTACAAAGAATAAAAACAAAAAAAATTAAAATTAAAAAAAAGTCATTTAGATCAGAGAAGCACAGAATTTCTTCAACAAATTATTAAAAAACTACAATGTACAGATTACAATTTAAGATTTATAACTCTAAACGTTAGTCATAATTGTCAGTTAACACATTTGATAACCATAATAAGTATGTACTATTCTTTTCTTAATTTTTCTTACTCACGTTATTAGTGATCTCCACCATATATTATTGTTATATTTTCTATTTTTTTTCTTTTCTATTCACTTCTTTTGTTAAACTTACCTTCATATTTTTCTAATATTATGATTACATATTTCATTAGTTACATATATTTTCTATCTCCCGTTTTTATTTTTTATTTCTACAATTTTAATTTTTAAATTATTCATAAACTAAAATATTCATATTTATTTGTATTATATAACTTCAAATTTTTATGTTATTTTTACTTATTCAATTACCTCTATATAAATTTTATTTTCCACTTCTTTCATCACTTTCATTTTATTAATTTCATTTAGTACAATTATTTACTTTATGCCATTATGTTTATATTTTATTTTTTTATTCATTGGTTATCATCTTGTTTTTGTTCTTAGCCCTGATGGAGGCTAGAAATTCTGGCCGAAACGTTGGCACAATTAAATAAGTTATTTCAAGTTATTTGTGTTATATTTTGACCGCACCCCCAACCATCTTCTCCTCGTATAAGTCATCCACGGTCAACTATCTCTCATGATCATAATAAGCATGATTTTCAGAGGTGTGAATATAGAAATAAAAAATTGTGAATATTTAATTATGGGTACTTGTAGCGTGTTTCCAGGGTTTAGTAATAAATAATTCATGGTTTTACATCAAAAGCATCGTCAAAGCTTTGTTAATAATATGAATAAATACCAAAGGTCGTACTATCAGTAGGCTGATAACACTCTAAAAATGTCACCAGCAGCTTGTGTGCCTTTAAAAATGGTATACTTTAGTCGACCGTACAAAAGATAAACTCATCAACAGACAAAATGAGATTAGGAACAATGAGTATTAAACAGTCTACTAATGTTAGTGAACTTTCATCGGTGAAAGGAATAAGAATTTATAACATTTATCTGTAGCCCAGTGTAAATATATTTTGAAACCGACAAGAATTTACCTGGATATATTTCCTGTTTAGGAAATCTGTGTAATTTAAATTAAATTTAAAACATCTGTTTGCATTTAACCGCATAATCGGTAGAGCAATAAATTACGTAACGTAGAATTAATTAGTAATAACTACTGCAGTGCACCGAGAAAGATTGAGGAAGTTCTAATGTTCCTCAAGATTAATTACAGCAGATTATCAATCCTCGACCTAGTATAAAAATACCTAAATATACAGAATACGCATTCACCCGCCAAATATACTAATTTGTTTATAGAATTGAGAAATAAAAAATATACAAAAGCCTACATAGAGATAAGCCAATTACTGCTCAGTCACAAAATGTTGGAATACAGCAATGAACTACACAATCATTTAGGTTATACCATTAATGTAAAAATAATATATCGATGACAGTAAGGCAGATGTGCTTGTTGCTTGTCTCTCAAGCACTATGAAAATAGTTACATAGCTTCGGAGAGCTACAAAAAACAGTATTAAGAAGTCACGGAGTTCAATGGCAGTGCGGTAGCAGATAAACCTTATTTACCTTATATGAAAAGATACCGAGACTAAGATAAACAATTTACAATATTACATACAAATTTGTCCAAAAACTGTCCACCGACAACTCAGTTTGACTTCTCTCTAGATCTAAACTGAGAATGAGAATGCTCTTTATTAATAACAAACAGTTATATTTCTTTGGAATGTCAAGAGGTGAGGTAATTATTGGAACCTTTCGGCAAGGAATTGCCTACTTGTGATCTCAAACCATTCTCTGTTTCCAGGAACATCCTATATCCTAAATATCCGGGCTGTATATTAAGGGGTGTGAGGTACGAACAGTACTTAGGCAGTTGTATAGAAAGGTTTTTGCATTAATGCATTTCTGGAAGGTTTTTATAAACAAAAATATAACTCCCTTCAAGTTGTTATTTCCAAGCCCGGATGGCAACGCAGTAAAGAATATCGAACATAACATGGGGCCGCTTACCAGCTACAAATCACTACTCTTTGTAACTTGAATATTTAAAATATTTGTGTATACCTCTAAATTAATGAAACTACGAGTAAATCTTACGATAACTCCAGAGATAAGTGATAGAGCAATACATAAGCTATTATCGAAAAGCCAATTGGTTCTCATTAGAATATCGATGATGTTGCTAACATCACATGTTTTCCCTTTAAAAAAATTGAGATGGTATAAAAACAAAGAGATATTTCAATTAATGCAAAAATCTTTTGATCTTAAAAATCTATAAAAGTTTCTGCTTAATAAAGCTTTTCAAACAAAATATTATTCCTGAATCCAACTGAGATATTCCAGATATTTCATTTGGAAGTTGGAACGTATCAATAAATCATTAATTGAATTATTTCAGAATATTTTCTGGTTAGGTTCCAAAATAATTTGTTGTCTTTTACTACAATAAACATCATCATAGTAGAGTGTCAAAGATATTATTTCATAGGTTTTCCTAAGGGAAATAACAAGTGAAACGGATGTAGGTTTTTTGTAGAGAAAGTAAGTAACAAATTGTAGATGTATATAAATCATATTGTCCGATTTATATATATATATTGTTTATATTAGTCCGATTTATATATATTGTTTATATTAGTCCGATTTATATAAATTCGTATTGGTTGTAAAATACAACAAATACGAAGCATTTGTTTGTTATATTCTGGATGTTCACACAATAGGTGGTGTTGGGAATACGAATAGCTTGGTGACATGGTGGATAAACCACCCTCGATTATATGCACTTCAACATTTACTATTTTATTTTAATTATTATAAAAAATGCCATGTAATCGCTCTATTTATTGATTATTTGTCATTGATAGATTGTTAATCACTACAGAAAAAAAACTCATATTCATTAGCAATTAAAAAGGCAAGTGATTTTGAGAATAATATAAAAATTAAAATAGAATTGACAGCTGAAACATTGATTTTGGAACTTACGATGTTTACAACGTCGAACAAAATACATTTAAAATTATGTTTAATTTAAATAATTCAATTTTTATCCAATTTCAATTCAATTTATCCAATCCTTTAAAAACACTTTATTTTTCTTATAAGTCCGACGTTTAGGCCAATCCGGCACTCCTCAGGGACATCTTAATACAGTTTTGAAACTAAAAAATATTTAAACACTCAACTTTACGCAGGCTATTCTGCCCAGGTCACAACAACAATTTATAATTAGTCAACTTTTACATTAAAAAAAAATTATAATTCATTTATCACAGTCACTTGTTAAAACTTTATCACACCCTACATAAGGTGCATGAAGTTGAGTGTATAAATATTTTTAGTTCCAAAATTGTATTAAGATGTCCCTGAGGATGGCCGGATTGGCCGAAACGTCGGACTTATAACAAACATTTTTGGAGACAAAAATGAATAAAAATTGAATTATTTAATTAAACAAAATTAACCAGTCTCAAGAAAGTTAAAGATTTAAAATTAAATTTATAGATATCAAACTTATTCTATTTACATTTAAAATTTAATTTAATTAATAATATTAATTTAATCAATTATATTAAAAATATTATCTCCAAGTATAGTCTAATAAAAAAAACAAATTAATTAAACTAACAGCTTTTATTATTACTTTGATTAACTATTAGATTTTTCATTTTATGATTTTAGAGTTACACAAGCCTTAATGGATACTTTACGATGTGTAAATTTATATAGGGTCCCTACTGTTTACTTTTAGCGACTAGTTTTTCGTCATTAAAAAAGTGTTTTATACGTGATAAGCAAGGTCAAAGAAAGAAAATTATATATTATCAAACCGTTTAGTTGAAGAAATCTGCTTAAAACGTGTTTGTTTTTGTTTTAACACCACCATGAAAATCAAATGAATACTTGAGAGGTAAAATAAAACAAGAATAATAAAATTAATGTATTCATGAAAATAAAATGAATGTAAAAAGACTAATTAAAATGAGTGACTATCATTTTAACAAGCAATATTGAAGAAAACTACCGTTATTATTATTTTTAAGCATTATAGTCCTGCCGTACGCGGACGATATTACGGTTGTAGCAAGTAACCAAGATGACATGGAAAGACTCGCAAAAACTATTAAGAAAAGCAGAGGAAATTGGCTTGCAAGTACATAATGATAAAACATAATATATGATAGTAAGCCGAAAAAATCATCCTAACGACATGATAACGTCTCTGTGAACGGCAAATCGTTTCCGAAAGTAGAGTCTCAAATACCTCAGATTCACAATAACATCAATAAATAATTGACGGGCTGAGATAGACCAGTGTACAACAACCGCGAAAACTGGAAAGCAGTATAGTACAAGAGCCGGGAAGATAAAAAGGCTTTAGGTTATTTCACCCCAGTTTTTGATTACTTTAATGAAAACTATGTATAATTACTAGTCAAAACTGATGGGTCTGCCAAGTATAGGTAAGGGGATTAAAAAATGGCGGCTGTTTCAAAACCTTAAAAAAAACATTCATTTTTTCTTTCGGAGCTCTATATCTTAAAAACTACCAACATTAGAAAATCTAAGAGAACATTATTTAAAGAAGAGTAAATTTGATGAAATATTAGCTCTAATAGAGCTATTTACGTCCAATAGTTCTCGAGATATAGCTTTTTAAAAAGCAAAATTTCTTAAAAATCTACTGAAAGATTAGTAGTTAGTCAATTTATTTTGAGAAATCTATATTTTAGGAACTATGTGACGTACAGATGTATATTAGCACTCACATTAAAACTAGTTTAATGGACAATAAAGAAACTTATGACCTTTACCTTCGTAGGAATAGTAGTTTTCATGATATTTGCTAAAATAAATTGATTTATAGTAGTTCGGACAATAAATTTGATCTATGAAAAACTTTATTTCAGAAACCATTGAACGTATCAATGTCTGTCTGCGATCAAATTAAAGCTATTTAAATTGACTACAAAATAGTTAATTATGTTTATCTTTGTAGGAGTAGTAGTTTTTATGATATTTGACAAAATAAATTCACAAAATGTTAATTTCTAGTTGTTCGTATAAAATGTCGGATTTTTGAAAAAATATGAAATGAAATCTCTAGATCCATAAGACGCACATATGTCTGCCAACACTCAAAATAAAGGAAATTTAACTTACTATAATGTAGTTTATGACACTTATGTTCATAGAGGTAGTAGTTTTTATGATATTCACATTTGAATATAAATTTGGCAAATCAAAATTTGTCCGAATAACTATAAATCAATTTATTTTAGCAAATTTCATGTAAAATATTACTCCTACGATGATAAACATCATAAACTACTTTATAGCTCATTAAACTAGATTTAATTTAGTGCAAATAGACATCTATACGTCAAATAGTTTTTGACATATAAATTTTTCAAAATAAATTCACTAACTACTGATCTTTCATTACGTCCCATACAACATTTTTATGAAATGTTCCTTTTTAAAAAGCTATATCTCGAAAAATATTTAATGTAAATAACTCTATTAGGGTTCATATATTAGCAAATTTACTCTTCCTTAAATGACGTACGCTTAGGTCTTCTTGTGTTGTTTTAAGATATAGAGCTCTGAATGAAACATTAGTTTTTTATCGCTTTGAAACAGCCGCCATTTTTTATTCTTCCTACTTATACTTGGCAGACTCATAAATTTTGACTATTAATTATACATAGTTTTCATTAAAGTAATCAAAAATTGGGGTGAGATAACTGTCTTTTTTCTCCTCTTGGGCGTTGAGAAGACTGGTTTGAACAGCCAAAGATCTACCAAACGGCCAACCGTAATACATATATATATATATTTACTACTTATTAATTAAAATTACAGAACTCAGTATAGTTGAACCAATTCTACATTGAACAAAACACTGATTAAGCCCAAAAAAATAAAATAATGCTTTGAATACCAACATTTATAAGGCAAAGTAAGGTCTGGGAAAAGAAGAGAAGAATTGAGTTAGGGTGAGAGACGCGGCGGAAGAAGAAAACGGCCGAGACTAGGAGATTAGATGAAACAGCTAACGTGATTGGTCGGAATGACAGGGAGGCCGGTAACTGATATTAATTCAACCAATCAGCTCCTCTTTCCTTATCATCATCTCTTTACGGCTTCACCCTCCTGGTTTTTGATACGGTTTCTTTAGTTAGGGGAGACGAAAGATGCTCTCAGCTATTTCTTCATACTTTTCGTTTTACGACATTAACTGTCTTTATTTATTTTTGATCTTTTCAAAAGTAAAGCAGATCGGAAGCTGGAATAATAAGTAATATAATCGATAACAGTACAGAAAAAATATATTTTTTTGAAAACAAATTTTTCTAATTAGGCTCGTAAGATTTAGCTGTAAAATATAATGTTGTTATTTATATTTTCCAGTATATTTATATTCAGTCTAGATGTTTTATTGAACATATTATTGAAATGCAATGGACGCATCAGATGAGTTAAATAAACTTATCTATTAGTATCTGACTATAAAATTATTTGCCTGTAAATTATCCATTAATACCATGGTTACTACCATTACCTATTAATGGTCATATCATCAAAGCTAATAGAAGGCTCTAAATTTTGCTTCTGCTATTCATATATATTTTTTTTAAGAACCTAACATACAAACATTATGGCTTTCTTCTTTGCCCCATTGTATATTTATGCTTATAAATTAGTTCATAGTCCAAGAGCCCAAGAGGAGAAAATAAGCAGTTATTTCATCCCAATTATTGATTACTTTAGTGATACCCACATAAAGTTTAGAGTCAAAATTGATGACTCTGCCAACCATAATCAGGGGGAATAAAAAATTACAGTAGTCCTAAAGATGCTACAAATCATTTTTGAGTCCTTAAAAGTAATTATTTTCTTTCTTGCTATTTTTTATTTCTTTATTATTATTATTCTATACTATATTTTTTACCAGAAAATGATTCATTTTTTTCTAGACTATGCAGTGGATTCAGTAGATGACATTAAAAAGTAAACATTAATGTATTTAAGTTCCACGCTCCCTGCAGTTCCACGCTTCCAGAAAAAAAACCTACAATTTTCATTCGGTCCTGCACACAATTAAAACTATCTTCAAAATTAAAAACTTTCACAGTAAATTATTTAAAATAAAGCCAATTCTCAAAAGTATGAGCCATAATAGGCATCTGAACTTTTAATGGTTCTGGATATATAGAATTTCATTAGCTAAATGTTTTTTTCCAAAATACCATGAAATCAACATTTTGTGAATTTATATCAGCAAATTTCATGGAAACTACTACTCCTGCGAAAATAGTAATTATAAACTATCTATTATTATTGTTATACCTATGTACTAGTATAGTACATTCAACTAACTTAATTTTGAATGCCAACCTGTACAAATCTGTACTTCAAATGGTTCCTGCGATATTGTTTTTCATAATCGAGAATTTTGTCCGAACAACTAACTATACGTTACAATACCTTGTAAATTTATTTTGGGAAATATTATAAAAATTGCTACTACTACGAAGATAAATGTCACACACTACTTTACAGTACATTCAAATAAATTGTATGTGAGTATTGGTAGACATCGGGGAAGAGCAGTGGCACCTTGGTAAGGCACGATACTACTAAGTCCAAGGATAGAATCCGGCTGGGCAGAAATTGTTTTCTTTTACACTGTAGCTGTGAGTCAATGCTGTTGGTTTTGGAGCTCTCCTGGTGTCCACCCAGCCTCATAAATTAGTAGTATCCTTAAGTGAGTTGAAATCTGGCGGTCGAGCGTGTTCAGACCACATCACCTTCTTGCACATGTCTTGGTCTAGCAACAATAATTCCTTAAAAAGTACTAAGCTCCTCACTCTTCATGGAATTAGTGGTACAGATTTTAATTTAACTGACAGACATCTGCATATTTAATAATTCTTGATATATAATTAGATTTTTCGTTACTTTGTTATAAAATGTTGCTTTTAAAAAAAGTGTATCGCAGGAGCAATTGAACAGCTCTATTAGAGTTTGTATTTTAGCAAATTTTACTGTAGTTTGAATGATTTCTTATTCGATTCTTTAGTGTTGTAGATATTTTTAATGCTATGGACCTCTGAATGAAAAATTAATTTTGTTTAACGTTTTGAAGCAGAGTTTATATTTTATTTTTCCTAACAGTGGTTTGCAGACTCATTAATATTGACTAGTAACTATATATAGTTTTCATTAAAGTAATAACAAATTGGGAACTGAACCAATTTAGGTATATAGTCTTGTTCAAACTAATAATTATCAATTTAAAACGGATTTTATATTAGAAAACGTTAGTTTTAGTTTCAGTTAATTCTTTAACAGAGAAATATCATGATATTAATATCATCATTATTAATTAATATAACAGGATTTTTGTAAAAATTGTTGAATAAGTAATCCAAATTTATTATCGTTAGAAAAAATCTGCATATGCATTACAATTTAATGCGATCACTAATGGAAAAAAAAAAACTTTTTTATGGGTGTATGAAACCGTTATTGAACTGTTTTAAAAACAACAATTAAGTTTTAGTCACTGTTTTACGATATTTTTCACGATATAGTATATTTATTTATTTATCACCCTGCCATGCCTGTTAGGCAGTACGGGTGTTTGCAGCAGTGGGTACAACTCATTGCTGGAATCAAAACAATTAACATGTTCTTTCATACCTGTATAGATAGTTTGCTCCTAATCAAAATATCTCTTGCTCTTCTCCAAAAGCTCCGTGATGAACTGTGAGACCCATTAGAACGATATAGTATAAAAGTTTATTACTAGAACGTTAATAAAAAGAACTTTTTTAAAAATCTTAAGAGCTTCTTAAAAAGTTCTTAGTAGTTAACACGACTATACCTTGCTTTTGTCATGCCAGATTGAATATTTGCGCCCTTATAAAACAATTAATTTTACTATATATTTGTATTAGTATACATGTATATATTTTGGTATTTTAATTATTTGTAAAGTTAAGCCCATTGTAAGCGACGTACAGCAAAGCACTTTTTCTGTGGATGCAAAAATCATTTCATCTAGAACTTGGACCACCAAATTATCGACTACTAAAAATTATCTTATTCTCTTATAAACCCTCTCAATAAAAATATACTAAGAAAGAGAAACAACCCTGTAAGTTTTCTAAATGTCCTAGTTTATTTTGACAAAATCAATTATTTTCTTAAATCAATGAATATTTGATCATGCTGAGTAAGATTAACGTTTGATTAAAATTTGTCAAATTCAATTTGGTTGTTTCAAATAAAATAAAAATGACTAAAACCCACTGAAATCGCATACGATTTTGAACATGTTTATGCTAATAACATTCTGATGTATAAATTTTACACTGATGAATTGCAAAATGTAAAAAAAAAAAAAAAGAGGTCCAATATTGTTAATATTTTAGTTTAAAATTCCAACGTCTAGCTATTGATCGGTTAAAATAGAAGGCATCAAAATGTTAATATCACTTATTATTAACGAATAATTTTATAACCATACATTTTAAGATTATGTTTTTTATTTATTTTTTCTCATCCTCTCCATTTAATATTTTCGGAACACCAGTGTACATGTGTCTCTGATTACTATACACGTGTGTTCTGATTAAATGCGACGTGTTAGGTTGTCATGACAACGACTTGTGCGAGTGTAAGTGGGAACACACTTTGGCTATTTTTAATGCCTGTTATGTGCTGATAACAGGTATCGAGGCTTGTATGGGATAGAATATTATTAGTTAGGATGTAATGTAAAGAATAAAAAAAGAGTGAGATGCAGAGCTGCTTCACTGGGGTCTTATTCTTGTCTTACTTTTGTTTAAAAAATATATGAAAAGCGATTGCTTTATGAATGCTTAAAACTGGGACAAAAATGGCGAAAGAAGATAAAGAGAAAAGTTGATAGAGAGAAAGTTGATAGAGAAAAGTTGATAGCCCTTTCAATACATATAGATACACATTTTCAACCCCCTAATATGATTTAAATGAGATATGTGGGGGCGTAAAACATAATAAACCCCCCCCCCCCCAAAAAAAAAAACAATTAGACATTCAATTCATTCTTATTTCTAATGTATTTTTCTCCCTATAAAACAATCCTACATATCAATTTTCATATAATGGGAATCATGGGTTGCTTTAGAAATATAAAATGGGAAAGGAGGATATGTATATATAATAGGCATCTCTTATTAAATCCCTAAGCCGTATTCTAAGGATTTAGAAACGAATATAAAATACACACCCTTCTAATCATCATTCACGGAAAATTCAAATAAAATAGTTTATCCTTAAAGACGTAATATAGTAATTAAGGTGCATCAATATCAAAATGTTGCCATTAACATTGTAATTAAAAAGATGTTAATGTAATTTTTGCTGCTAATATGTTTATGCGTACTGTTTACAATGGTATACAGAGAAATATTATTAACATTGATATTTAAAACAAAACATATTCATAATATTCTGATGTCTTCAGTTTACACAGGTCAATAGCGAAATGTATGAACTAATATTTTCAACGAATCGGTGTAAAACCAATCGGATATTATTTATATTTTTGTTAGGCATTATAATGTTGATAAAATTTCGCAATAGTAGATATCGGGCAGTCCGTAGTTCAGATGTTTGTTATGATCGTTCTGAGATCTGCGTGCGGTGCCCGGCCTGGGGTATTCGAACCGGCGCCGCAGCGCTGACTTTTTCATTAAGTGGTGGTTCCACAAAATGAAAACATGACCCCCCAGCATGGTTAGAATAGGTTGGTCAATGATCGCTGTGATTTTAATAAAAATCATTAGAACCGTTTTAAACTATTAGATAATCAGGAAACGAAGAAAAATCTATCCAATAAAGTAGCCCCTAGTTTCTAATCTTGCATCCTCTTTCATTCCTGAAAATCCTCCGAGGCACCTGAAAAGAAGATGGCCAAGAGACTAGCTAATGTAAAATGTCATTAGAGTGCTACCAATGGGTAGTTTCTCTACACGCCCGTAACACTCAAATTTAACTTAGATCAGATTTACTAAATGTATTACAATGTACAGTTGTAAATAGCAATAAATAAATATTTAAAAAAAAATATAATAAAGTAGCACTTTGTTGGTAGGTTTTAGTGAAAAAGCATGTAACCCGCCTTGAATATGTAATTTCAGTTTCTTACCACTTTTCATGTTTGAGATATGCTGTTTGCACACACAAAGCACTTGGTGGAACTTAGCGATTAGGACTCGGAAACCTAAAAACCTGTATTTCTGTTGAATACTCCAATACGAAATTTCGCAGAATCCAAATAATTTTCCTTAATATATATTCCATAGATAGGTATGTGAAAGTATTAACCAGTGAACTATAAGGTTATGTTTTTTCTATTACCTCTAAAACTTAAAATAACCGTTAAGGCATGAATGCATGAAGTTGTCGGAGTTCCACCCTCATTTGTTGCAACTTGTAAACGATAATGAATTTGTTTAAACGGCAATAAAGTTACACTTAAACAAGTTCCTCGTTTTTACACTGTTTTTTTTTCCGAATTTGTTTTCTACTTTTGTCTAAAAGAAATATATCCAAATATATGAAGAGTTTTTACAAATTGAATAATGGACATTCGGATTATAAAGGTATGTATGAAAAGCGAAAATTTTGATTGATCGGATTTCAGTATTCAGAATTTTCTCCTAATCAATCTTAACGTTTAAATCTGATTGTTCGTCTCCGGTTTCACGTAAATCGATGTATATAAAACTTTATATTTATATACAGTATTTTTCAATTATTAGTGCAAGTATTTTTTTTTTTTACTTTTGTACTAATGTATAACAAAATAGGAAATCTCTTACGATTGGAAATATACATTAATAAACCATATTTTTCTAATATGGCGATTAAAAGGTTGTAAGAAAAACCTGTTGCTGAAGAGGTCCTACCCCAACTGTCATCTCCTTCACCAATGTTGGCACAGCCCTCTTCTCTATTTCATCTGGCCGAAGCTGATACCATCTCTGTGTCCCAAGGGGCTTCCTGATTAGAGTGTCTTCTCTTATATCAGTGGGAAGGCATCAACAAAAATCTATAAGAACTTGCTTTACTAACCTCCTTCAATTAATGTTCAGGCAGGAGGAAAATCACTGGGGAAGGAGAGGGGGTCATAAAAATATGTGTGTATGGGTGTGTAAATTTATTTTTTATTTCCCATGAGCTTAATTCATTGCGTTGATCCTTTCTCGTTTCTTATACGTTCGTTTTATTATACATTCATTTTTAATAATTTTAACAAACAACATTATTATTAATAATTTAGTATACCTTAATATACCTTTCAGAACTC
>NW_027107231.1:1277280-1300145 GCF_000696795.3 Halyomorpha halys
AATGTCCTAGTTTATTTTGACAAAATCAATTATTTTCTTAAATCAATGAATATTTGATCATGCTGAGTAAGATTAACGTTTGATTAAAATTTGTCAAATTCAATTTGGTTGTTTCAAATAAAATAAAAATGACTAAAACCCACTGAAATCGCATACGATTTTGAACATGTTTATGCTAATAACATTCTGATGTATAAATTTTACACTGATGAATTGCAAAATGTAAAAAAAAAAAAAAAGAGGTCCAATATTGTTAATATTTTAGTTTAAAATTCCAACGTCTAGCTATTGATCGGTTAAAATAGAAGGCATCAAAATGTTAATATCACTTATTATTAACGAATAATTTTATAACCATACATTTTAAGATTATGTTTTTTATTTATTTTTTCTCATCCTCTCCATTTAATATTTTCGGAACACCAGTGTACATGTGTCTCTGATTACTATACACGTGTGTTCTGATTAAATGCGACGTGTTAGGTTGTCATGACAACGACTTGTGCGAGTGTAAGTGGGAACACACTTTGGCTATTTTTAATGCCTGTTATGTGCTGATAACAGGTATCGAGGCTTGTATGGGATAGAATATTATTAGTTAGGATGTAATGTAAAGAATAAAAAAAGAGTGAGATGCAGAGCTGCTTCACTGGGGTCTTATTCTTGTCTTACTTTTGTTTAAAAAATATATGAAAAGCGATTGCTTTATGAATGCTTAAAACTGGGACAAAAATGGCGAAAGAAGATAAAGAGAAAAGTTGATAGAGAGAAAGTTGATAGAGAAAAGTTGATAGCCCTTTCAATACATATAGATACACATTTTCAACCCCCTAATATGATTTAAATGAGATATGTGGGGGCGTAAAACATAATAAACCCCCCCCCCCCCAAAAAAAAAAACAATTAGACATTCAATTCATTCTTATTTCTAATGTATTTTTCTCCCTATAAAACAATCCTACATATCAATTTTCATATAATGGGAATCATGGGTTGCTTTAGAAATATAAAATGGGAAAGGAGGATATGTATATATAATAGGCATCTCTTATTAAATCCCTAAGCCGTATTCTAAGGATTTAGAAACGAATATAAAATACACACCCTTCTAATCATCATTCACGGAAAATTCAAATAAAATAGTTTATCCTTAAAGACGTAATATAGTAATTAAGGTGCATCAATATCAAAATGTTGCCATTAACATTGTAATTAAAAAGATGTTAATGTAATTTTTGCTGCTAATATGTTTATGCGTACTGTTTACAATGGTATACAGAGAAATATTATTAACATTGATATTTAAAACAAAACATATTCATAATATTCTGATGTCTTCAGTTTACACAGGTCAATAGCGAAATGTATGAACTAATATTTTCAACGAATCGGTGTAAAACCAATCGGATATTATTTATATTTTTGTTAGGCATTATAATGTTGATAAAATTTCGCAATAGTAGATATCGGGCAGTCCGTAGTTCAGATGTTTGTTATGATCGTTCTGAGATCTGCGTGCGGTGCCCGGCCTGGGGTATTCGAACCGGCGCCGCAGCGCTGACTTTTTCATTAAGTGGTGGTTCCACAAAATGAAAACATGACCCCCCAGCATGGTTAGAATAGGTTGGTCAATGATCGCTGTGATTTTAATAAAAATCATTAGAACCGTTTTAAACTATTAGATAATCAGGAAACGAAGAAAAATCTATCCAATAAAGTAGCCCCTAGTTTCTAATCTTGCATCCTCTTTCATTCCTGAAAATCCTCCGAGGCACCTGAAAAGAAGATGGCCAAGAGACTAGCTAATGTAAAATGTCATTAGAGTGCTACCAATGGGTAGTTTCTCTACACGCCCGTAACACTCAAATTTAACTTAGATCAGATTTACTAAATGTATTACAATGTACAGTTGTAAATAGCAATAAATAAATATTTAAAAAAAAATATAATAAAGTAGCACTTTGTTGGTAGGTTTTAGTGAAAAAGCATGTAACCCGCCTTGAATATGTAATTTCAGTTTCTTACCACTTTTCATGTTTGAGATATGCTGTTTGCACACACAAAGCACTTGGTGGAACTTAGCGATTAGGACTCGGAAACCTAAAAACCTGTATTTCTGTTGAATACTCCAATACGAAATTTCGCAGAATCCAAATAATTTTCCTTAATATATATTCCATAGATAGGTATGTGAAAGTATTAACCAGTGAACTATAAGGTTATGTTTTTTCTATTACCTCTAAAACTTAAAATAACCGTTAAGGCATGAATGCATGAAGTTGTCGGAGTTCCACCCTCATTTGTTGCAACTTGTAAACGATAATGAATTTGTTTAAACGGCAATAAAGTTACACTTAAACAAGTTCCTCGTTTTTACACTGTTTTTTTTTCCGAATTTGTTTTCTACTTTTGTCTAAAAGAAATATATCCAAATATATGAAGAGTTTTTACAAATTGAATAATGGACATTCGGATTATAAAGGTATGTATGAAAAGCGAAAATTTTGATTGATCGGATTTCAGTATTCAGAATTTTCTCCTAATCAATCTTAACGTTTAAATCTGATTGTTCGTCTCCGGTTTCACGTAAATCGATGTATATAAAACTTTATATTTATATACAGTATTTTTCAATTATTAGTGCAAGTATTTTTTTTTTTTACTTTTGTACTAATGTATAACAAAATAGGAAATCTCTTACGATTGGAAATATACATTAATAAACCATATTTTTCTAATATGGCGATTAAAAGGTTGTAAGAAAAACCTGTTGCTGAAGAGGTCCTACCCCAACTGTCATCTCCTTCACCAATGTTGGCACAGCCCTCTTCTCTATTTCATCTGGCCGAAGCTGATACCATCTCTGTGTCCCAAGGGGCTTCCTGATTAGAGTGTCTTCTCTTATATCAGTGGGAAGGCATCAACAAAAATCTATAAGAACTTGCTTTACTAACCTCCTTCAATTAATGTTCAGGCAGGAGGAAAATCACTGGGGAAGGAGAGGGGGTCATAAAAATATGTGTGTATGGGTGTGTAAATTTATTTTTTATTTCCCATGAGCTTAATTCATTGCGTTGATCCTTTCTCGTTTCTTATACGTTCGTTTTATTATACATTCATTTTTAATAATTTTAACAAACAACATTATTATTAATAATTTAGTATACCTTAATATACCTTTCAGAACTCGGGGTCAATGTCCAAGACGTGGCTAGGATAACAGAGAATATAATACTCGACTTCCTGGGAATCATCCACCACCACATGCATGGAAATTAATGAGTAAGGGAGTTATCCAGAGGAGGGATGGCATGCATACATTGCATATCTTGTCTGTTATTTTATTTATTACTTTATTATTTTTAATATTTGTTATATATTAATTTTAGCATAGGTTATTGATTTTTTTTTTTATTTGTATCTGTTACTTTTCTTATATTTTCTTATATGTCTATCACTATTCTGTTAAAGGCACATTGGGTTAAAACCAAAACATGGGAAAAAGAAGGGAAGGCTAAAGAGATAAAAAAAAAGGTGGAAAAGGAGTGAACAAATCATGAAAAAGAGAAAAAGAAAAAGCAAAAAAAAAAAAAAAAAACCATAGAGGTGAAAAAAAAAATGTTTTAATATTGAAAACTACTAATGTTTGTAATAATTATTGTATACTTTTATAGGCCTGCTTGTTGTTAGATTAAAAATATCATCTAATTAGATTAAAATAAATAATCTGTGTAACTAGCAACCCAATGAAATTGGGCAGCACAACTTTAATTTATATATTAATATAGTTTTATATTAATCTCTCTCCTCCTCTACACCTCACATCAAAATATGTGAAAACATTTTGCAGGCTATTCTGCCCCGGTCATCAATATAGGTCAAATCACCCTATGAAATAGTAAAATAATAGTGAATTATATGAATTTATTAATAAGCTTATCTTAGCTTATGTCTAGTTTCCTATTTTGTCACAATTCCATGAATTATGAAGAATTTTTCTTTTGAATATATTATTTTCTTTATGTAAAATTATTGTATCGTCAGTCGAATTTGTGTTGGTTTTCAGTTGCGTGTTGCACTAGTGCTGTTATATCATTCTATGTTAATACATTTTATCACCCAGCAATTGCTTAGTTTCGTCTATATATACAGCTCAATAATTTAAACAAGGAATTTCATAGAACAACCCTTACTGACTTTTTGTACCAGTTTTTTTCTTCAATTTATTATATTACGATCTATCAATATCCAAATCTTAGCTCTGATTTACGGATGCGAGACCTGGGCCCTAACAGGTATCCTGGAAAGCAAACCCAAGAGATTTGAACACAAAGTTCTCAGTATAATTACAGGAGCGATCTGGGATCAAAGCCTTAACACATAGAGGAGAACAACTAACAGTGAACAGATTGCAAAGACTGCTCAGTCAATATCTCACAATATGAAGCCAAGGAGGTTACGATAGGCCTGATATGTGGCTTAAGCAATCCATCAGGACGCCACTACAAAACAATGAATGCCAGTACAGTAGGCAAGAGACGAAAATTATTGTGAAAAGTTTGCCGAACCCAGGAGAGTACTATTTGCTAACTGAACCCGATACCGATTTCAATTTCAGGGCAAACAATTTACATATTAATTCGTTTGGTTCGATCAATACTATGCAGATCCAAACACGGTTGATTCTTCTTGTTTATACATAATATAACCTAGATTTATGAAATTTTTATCGGGCTTAGCGCCCACATGTACTCATATGAAAAGAGGAATACAGCCGGAAGTGTCAAGATCTTCAAAATTAAAAAAATATTATGGAAAGATATTAAAAATATTATATAATAATATAAAATATTATTATATAAATTAAAAAAAACTGTTGATATTTTATCATGCTTGAATCAAACACTCTCCTAGAGTTGATTTATAAACGAAAGTTGTTAACATTAAGAATAAATTATTGTGTTGAAGTGCCTTTTAAGTCCCCACTTGCACTGAAGATTGGTCACGTGCATGGGCATTGAAAGGAATAACGGTTTATTACAATTCCCCAATTCAGTAGATCATTTTGTAGAAAGCAGAACGCCCAGTCCTTTATTAGCTACTTTAAATATTACACATTCAAGTCAAATAAGTGAGGAAACACACGAATTGCCAATTGAATTTTTTTTACTCTAACGTGTTTTGAAAACGGGTCGTTTTACAAAACTGTTAAGAAATCATTATAAAAAAAGTAATGGAAAAAAGATGTATTACATGTGTTTTTATTTAAAGAAAATATAAATAAGACATTAATAATAGATGCACAGGTTAAAAAATAGCTTTTTAATCGTTAAATAAAACAGATAAATTATTTTAAAGCTACCTGTGAATTCGGTTCACTGCACTTTTTTTTTAAATTTATGATAAACTTTCGGAATTTTTTTTTAGGGAAAATCAGGAAGGAAAACAGTCAAACTGTGAACTAAAAGCACGATGATTATTTTTTTTCTTTCACTATTCACTAACCAGAAAATAAAAAGATAAATGGCAAAATCCCATCCGTGATAGATGTAACTTTGCCGAACTACGTTTTTCTTGAATTTTTAAGTTCAAACTTCTCGCGTTTAAGACCAGAGTTGATGAAAAATTGACATCTTTAGTTTATATTTTAAAAATAAAATTGAGTTACTAACCTAAAATTATATACTTGAATAAATGAATGAAAAAAATATCGATAATAATCTTTTAAAAAATGAAAAACTCTCCTTTTTTCTAGTAGATTATAGACTTTGTTTGATATTTTATACGTTGTATGATCGCCTAATCCAGGGGTGCCTAAACTATTTTCAATTCGTGCTGCAACTAAGGATTAACCATATTGAGGCGTTCCATAACTGTATCCCTCCTTCTATAATTCCATAACTCTAACTACACCCTATCATCTTAAAAATATATTTATTTTTTTAATGTAATATATACGCGAGTTTTTAAAAATGTGTTTTCTCCTTTTGTAAACTTTGAGAAAATACTTATATAATTAAATCTACTTACTTATCAAACATTTTCACTATTTTGGAGCTGTTTCAGCCTGTGAAAAAAATTGTAAAATTGTTATGATCTGACAAGGCATATTGCCATTAATGCCCTCTGCTCATATAAATAAACATTTTAAATCTATATCTTTATAGTCTCTTTAGACTTAAGAGTGGAAGTGATTCAGTGTTATAGTAAACTTATGCGTTATTTCTCTTCGCTTGTTTACTTTTTTTTATTAATTTTATCTGACACCCCATAAGTTTTACATTTACATACACATATGCAAATGTATGTATAAGCAATATCGATACGAACTGAAAAAAAAAAAGGAAAGGGGTTATGATAGATACTCTCGATAGCTTGAGTACTAGTTTATAGTCAGATGCACCCCCTATTTATTAATTTGCTCATTGTGGTTTAATGAATTATCATTGTCATGAAAGCAAATAAACATAGGTTCACTAAATATACGAAATGTACATATTAATTGATATAATTCAATACAATTAAATCAAAAAATTAATTTCAAAAACGTAACGATCTAAAATAATTAGTTTAATTAGTTAAGGGCGGCTTTATTTTCGGTAAGGTCCAGTTAAATTAAAAGAAAGAAAAATGAAAAACCTGAATTTAGGTAGTTTAAAATTTGAAAAATTAACAAAGACAAAAGATGTTGTGGGGAGGGAATTAAGGATAGGAAGGGCAGAGAATGAATTGCAGGTGACCTTTCAACTAATAATAAAAGGACGATTCTTCATGGATGGCTGGTCCCTTTCAGCAGTTGCTCTGTCCCGTAATTGGATCTTAATCGCTTCCAGTAACACCAATCAAAGCACTTATTAGTCATTTCGCTTCTCCAGTGTCTGGAACGACTTTCCAGCTTTGGCTGCAGCTTTGCAGATAGGGCTTGTTTTAACGATATTTATTTCAAATTAAATTAAATTTAATATTTCAACTATGTACTAAGTGTTTAAAACAATATATCAAAGGTTATGATATTCATTTGGAGTAAAGGGTTTTATTTATATATATAGCGCGCGCGCTCTTATAACTCCTTTTAAAATATGTAACATTTTTAAATTTCAATAAATCAGCATTCCATAATTAACAACCATAGTTCACAAATTATTATTATATTAGTCTTCAGCTCAGTAAGGCGCTATGCTGCTACTACTTTTCGGCCTCGGCTTCGAATACATTAAGTCAGTCGCCCCTGAAGCAGCTCTTCTAGGACATAACCAGCCCTAATAATTGGAGGTAAAACCTGGCGATTGAGCGTGATCCTGGCTAAATCACCACTTTGCACAACCGTTGATTAGAATCTGTACTCCCTTATAAAGTCGTAATGGCACATGTTTATTTTCTTTTATATTGTAATTATCACGTATTTTTACTAAACAATAATTCAAAAATGAGAACTGGTGTTCACAGCACTTAAAGGGGCTTGGTATCGAGGAGAAGTAGGTGGGCACTCATGGATATCATAAGTATAAAAAAGTAATTAACGTCAGGTGTGGTCAGCTGTTAAAGACAAGACAGAATAATAATTAATAATCAGAAATGTAAGTAACTAATACCAAACATTAAAAAAAAAAAATCTAATTATTACAATAATAAACTGATTACTCTTTTTTGGCTTATACAGATTTATGTACTGTTTCTTTGATTATTGTACTTACAAATTTAATTATTTACATATACGTTTTTCTTTCTCACTTTATCGTAAATTTAAATTTGATTGATTTTTATTTATTTTTCTATATATTTATCTACTAAATTTTTTCTATTCACCTTTTTTTTTTATACCAGATCGGCCTAGTGGGCCTTACATATTTGATATAACTTATATTGTATATATTTTTTAATAGTCATACAAATAACACCCCTAACTATATAAAATGTTCTTATTAAAATTTAAAACAATAATAAAATAAATAGATAAGAATAATGCTTCTTAATAAAAGAGGAAAGTAAAATTAATAACAAAAAATAATGATATTGGTACACTTAAATAAAACAAACAATTGTCTTCTAATAGTAAAAAGAAACAAGTTATTTCGAAAAAGGGAAGAGAGAAGAAAAGAGAGAAAAAAATAAAAAAATAAAAAATAAAATAATAATAATGAATAAATAAAATGAATAATAATAATAATAATAAGTAAATATAGGTAGCGTGACTATGAATTAATTTTATATTTATTAAAAATGTATAAAAGATTGTCCTGCTGCAGCCTGGGCTTCAGTCTTCGGGTTGAGGTTGGGTTTCCCAGGTTGTAGGTAAGTGCTCCTTTAACTGTCGGCAACTAGGAGTGGAATTCTATTCACATTTATATTTGATTAATCCTTTTGCTTCTATAACTTTATGTTTCATTTAGTTTACTTACTTATTTTATTAATCACAATTAGTTTATTTTTTTCCTTTATTTCATAATTTTAGTTTTAAATAATTTTTTTTTTAATATATTTACTAAATAGAGTTTCTTAGTCATATTCCTATTTCATTACTCTTTTTGGCACATATAACTTATATTTTATTACATATATTTTATTTCTTTAATTCTGTTATTTTACTTACATATTTAATAGATTACATAAACGTTTACTTTATTTTGTACATATATTTGCTCTCTAAATTTTCATGTGTACATTATTATCTTTTTGTTATAAAAATAATATATGGTTTACAGTCTAGTATTTGTTTAGTTTGTGTGGATTACTATCAGTGCAGGTACTCCAAAACCGCGGATTGGGCTCAGGTTAGCGGTTTGTTTGGTACCTGGATAGATTATTAATAAAGATCGGAATGTGATTTGGTTGGCCGTTAGCTGCCCTAATTTTGGACGGTATTTCTGGAATTTGGTCAGGGATTAGATTTTGAACGATCGTTGGGCCTCAGAAACCTACGTCCCCCTTATGATAATATGAGGTGTAAGATATAATATTATTGCATCATTGGAGGACGTTTGTTGCATTGTTAAATGTCACAATAATTAAGTTTACATAGAAGGTTTATTGGCGACAACACCATCATCCATGGCTACCATACTTCTAACTAATTAATCCTAATAGTATATTCATCGGTACCTCTTTTGTTTGTTGATTGTCCGTTCCAGCATATTTATCTAACTATTTCAACTGTAAATTTCATTGAGTATTTCTCCTCTATTCCAGCCCCTCCCAATTCGATATGCTTTCTAAGCCCTTTATCGACTTCATCTTTCTTCAAAGACAAATATTCTAAGGAATACTGGCTCATTGAAAACATTAAGTCGCAATATGAGGGATAGTCTTGTGTAAAGTAAATTTTCAATTCTACAATCTATTCAATAAGTGCGAATTAATTAATTTTTCAGTATATATTATATATAACTTAATATAATTAATAAATAAATGTTCAATATTTGTCGAAAAAGTTATACAGTTAAAAGGCTTAATGGTTAAACATCATTATCAAAACGGTAGTTGAGCGTTATAATAAGAATAATATAAGGTCAACATAACCGTCCTTAGGAGAACATTCTTTGTCTCACAGGGAAAATATCTGTACCAGCGGCTTAGTGATCTACTTTCCATCCATGATCTAAATGTGTAAAATATAAATTAAATTGGTTGCTGAGGGTGTGAGAGATACAATGAAATTTTATTTCTAATACGTTTACGACAAACACGACTTTCTCAGACATTAACTTTGACGAATTTCGTTTATGCTCTTGGGTCTACATCCTAACTAAATTCAGATCTGAGAATTAACAATTAGTTACTAAATTGTGATTTACTACAATTGTTGATATCACCCCTAATTTTTCGCAGAATAGAATAATAAGTACCGGGTTCATGCAATAGCATCTTAAGTCATCTAGCTTCAAATTCCGCCAGAACTCAACAGAAATTCGAATCATAAAAATACATTTAAATAACGCTAATTTTATATTGCACGTTTTGGAGTTTTACCATAGTTTTGCACGTTCAGAGTTTTTTCTGTACTAAATTGCACGCTTTACTCTTTTCAGGCAAAAGACTTTCATTTTTTATGTACAAAATTTAAATACATGAACTAAATTTCTCCAATTATAAAAATAAATTTCTCCTATTACAAATATTTTCTTCCTTCTTTTATTCCATAACTTTAGTTTTAAATAATTTATTTTTTGTACATATATTTACTAACTAGAGTTTCTTATCCATATTCCTACTTCATTACTCCTTTTGGTTGAATGTATGCCAATATTTATTCATTTTATTATTGTTTTCTATATAACTTATAGATTAAAATTGACAAACCGACTATACAGGTGACATTCCAACCAATCCTAACACTATCCTCACCACGTATGCCAATGACAGATGTGGGCTAGCAGTTAATAATAGCCCATTAATTGTATCTCAAACTCTCCCAAAATTGGAGGATTAAGATCAAGTCCAACAAATCCCATCAAATCATCTTTACCCTTCGTCGTAAACCTACCGACTGCCCTACAATTTCATTTAATAATGTTACTGTCGAACAGATCCGCTACCTTGGACTACATTTGGACAAACGATTAATCTGGAATCCTCATACGAGACTGAAAAGACAGGAAACTGCACGTCGATTTCTACTATTACAGCACTTACTAGACAAACGGTCTAAACTTCCAACACATTACAAAAGACTGATCTACACGACTGTAATAAGGCCAATCTGGACAAATGGAGTTGAGCTTTAAGGCTCTACTAAACCTTCGAATTCCTCTGGTATTCATTCCTTACAATCAAAAATCCTTCGTAAAATCCTCAATGCTGCTTACTTTGTCACAAATAAAATCATACATAAAGACCTTAATGTCCCCTATGTAACCGATCTAGCCCGAACCAGATATCACTCCTTCCATTATAAACTCCCTAACCACTCCACCCCCTAGTTTCTAACTTTGCATCCTCTTACATTCCTGACAATCATCCGAGGCGCCTGAAAAGAAGATGGCCACGAGACCACCTAATGTAAAATGTCATTAGAGTACTACCAATGGGAAGTTGCTCCACAGGCCTGTAACACTCAATTTTAACTAAGATCATATTTACTAAATTTATTATGTAATATACAGTTGTCAATTTCAATAAAGATATTAGAAATAAATAAAAAAATTGACAAATTTAAAGCAAAGGAATGCATTTATTAACATACGATGAGTCGAATTCATCCTAAAAAAAAAAGACTAAAAAAAAGTGGAGAATTTTCTTGGAATAATGGTAGTCAGGGGCTTGAGATAACTATGAAAAAGTCTCTCTAGAATAAGCTTATAATAGTTAGCGTTCCGTGTTATTGTTTTAACTTGGATTCCTAGTCCGCCTCTTGACCTTCATAATAGGAATGCAAAAACATTTAATACAATTATCATCCTCTATAAAATCTTAGGTTTGTAATTAGATTAGATTAGTTTTTTGTGCATGTTTGCATTATTGTTTAATTTAAATTGAAACAAGGTTGGAAAGCTTTCCATCTTTTATTATTATTAATTAATAATAATAATTTTGATGTTTTAGACACATTTTGAGTATCTAGTGCACGATTTTCAGTGATTTTTATTTTTTGCTGTTTTTTTACAGCATAAAAATCTGTTATTTTATCAAGCAATGAAGCTCAATGACTACGTTAGTAAATATATAAATAAATATAGTTTATGAGAGGCCTTCGCATTTCTAAATAGAGGACTGTCTGTTACACATAAAAATACATGGTCCGTGGGTATAATTGGTCCTTATTTTTAAGATAACTGAGCAAGTAAATGCTGGTCGTTACCACATATGATTTTAAATCTTTTTTGGCAAATCAGTAAAGCATTATACACACTGAAAAAACCAGCCGATTAATTGAAATCAACGTTTATCATCCCCGGATTGGGAGACCAAGACTTATTCACCAAAGTCATGTTACTTAACACCCCATAATTATATTTTGGTGGGTTAAGAGAAATTATTGGTGTAAGCAAGCAATCCACAAGCTGTTGAAGATCAAAAGATATACTCACAACATCAATGAAATAAAGGTGTCACAAAAAAAAATATGGGAAATTGGATCACTTGCATTTACTGTCGTAGCATATGGAACACATTGTGTTTATTTGAACGATGTACCATTCCATAATAAAAGTAAAAAAAATAGTTTTATTTCAATTCAACATTGGCCGGGCCCTGTATAATTAAAAATCTTTCTATAAATTTTATATGAAGTGTGTTTATATTATTTTATGGGCATTTATTGTCTGGCACTTTTCTGTTATTCAGTTTAGCAAAACATTAGTAATATTTTTCCTATATTTTATAGTAGTGTAATAAATCATGGCATTTGTAATGTCTACCTCCAAGTCATTACTCATAAGTTATTATTATAGTCATACTGATCGTAATCCTATCAGTTATATTATTATTAGTTCGAAGCGTCCAGGCTTCCTTAACCAGCTACCTCCAAAGGTTTCTGTCCTTCGCTGCTGCCATCCAGTTGCGAACTCCCAAACCTTTGCCAGGCGGCAAATTCTCATCCGGCCGTGGACTATCTCAGTCAGTAATCTCATAGGAGTTTCCTGTTCCTCCATCATTGCCACATATGCAGCCCATCTCAGACGATATCTTTTCATAAGACAAACAACGTCAAGCTCGCAAAAGAGGTCGTTAACCTTTTCACTTTTTCTTCGTCTTCACTCTTCACCAACTAACACAGGTACAAATGACTTTCGGAGGATTTTTCGCCAACTTCTGATACGTTTCTTTTGCCATTGTCCATGTCTCCTCTCCGTAAGTAAGGAATGGGCGAATCAGAGTTTTGTACAGAGAAATTTATCAGTTATATTAAGATAGTTTTTTTTTTAACTGTTATATACATAACATGATTAAAAGATGTGATTTAATTTATTCAGGTGTACGTAGTACAAGTTATCGCCTAATTTTATTTTTAGATAAATTGAGCCCGTGTGTTAACAAAAGAAAGCGAAGGCGGAAAAGAAAAAAAAAAGTTTAATTATGTTTAAGTTCAACGGAGGACGAAGATTTGGTCGCCAATAGGCTCCCTAATTTCTCTTTGATCCTAGTCCAGCTTCTAAGCTTCAGTCCACCTCTGTCTCAGTAATCTCCTTCTTTCATGCTTTTTGCTTCTCCTTTTTTTTAATTATTTTTTTTTAAAGAAGGATAGGAAGGGGTGCGCTTTTTCTTCTGAACTTTCTTCACCCTAAAACGCATAGTTTATAAAAAATACAACAAATATTTCCATGGAAATATTTTGGAGAAATGTTTGAATGATAGTAGAGTCCTCGAGATTATTTTAATTATGGTTAAATTAATAATTTTAACTAACAAAGATACAGTTCCTTGGGTTTACCTATGCGCCTGAATCCATACTATTTAATTATTGAAACACAATCGACACTAATCGTTTACAATTTAATATAAAAATACGATAAGAAAGAATAAATTAAATACACACTCGATCGCTATCTCACATTTTCTAGCCATGTTCGTGAGAGACTGAAGCTCGCCCGTCAGAAGAGCTATCGACTGTATCATCTGCTAAAATCTCCGCAGCTCTCGATCAGGCTCCAGCTCCAGATATACAAAGCTGTCATTAGACCGACGTCGCTCTACGGTGCGCCCCTGCTCAAGCACATGTATAGAACCACGCTTAACAGACTGCAGTGCTTCCAGAACTCTGTCCTTCGGAAGATAGTAAGAGGAACAGCGTTACAGAGGGCGAGAAACACTGTCATCCACGATGAGCTCCAGCTGCCCTCCGTGCCGGAGTACATTGGCCGGAGACATCAATTTTGTCGATGGGTTGAAGGCCTGCACCAACCCGCTGTTCCGGGAAATCGCCTCTCCACTACCACCTGTGAGATGGCAAGGAGATGTCCCCTTGGTAAATGTTCTTACCATGGGACGAGGTTTGGGCTCTGCAGTCTAAACCTAATACTATCACAACCAGCAAAGCGGAACCTCCCCGCTCATCATAGTTTCAATGCGCATACGGCGCCATCGACTCTGCACACACAGTGTACACTCGACAAAGCCCTTAAAATACCCATGGGCAGAAGAAGGCAGCACACTTCACTGACATCATTGTACCTACGTATTCCTTATTTTCAATGGAGGTACAAAAAAAAAAATTAAATAAATTGGCAGTGCAGATGCAAAATCCCCAAGTGAATCAGAAACATTTTTCAAGAGATTAAAAAAAAAAATCCATGTGGAGCCTACTATACTTACAACTAAAACCCTGAAGGTTATTACAGATTGTAGACAAGTGATAATAAATTTCATAACGTAAAAATTAAGCACTCGATTTATTCTAGAATCTTTAAATAGAAGAACACAAAAAATGAGATATTTTTTTACTTTTCTAAGTGATCTAACTGTTGATAATTATCAAGGGTAATAATAACTTCAGTAACTAGTTTAATTAGATTTTTGTTTTTGTTTTTTTCTAATTACGGTCAATAAATTTATTGTTAAGGCAAGTTTTCGGGTTCCCCTTCTGAGATGTCTTTCGTGACATTACTACAGATAGCTATAATCTCTGGGCCTTTTATCACTAGTAAGCTTTATGACTGCCTGCGACAGAAGAGTGTTACATTACAAAACGATAAACAGAACTTTATCTCTTTTTTTTATTAGAATACAAAGAATACGGAGTCCCTTCCTAAGGATAGTTTTAATCACCAACACTCTCATCCTCTCCTCACTCACTCTCAACATAATATTCATTTAATTTATTGTTTATTTATCACCACCTAATTTTAAGCTTCCTATTGATGTAACTTAAAAATGGACGTGGAACAGTAATTATTCAGTAATCAATGAGTAAGTAGTATTTCCTATTTCGTAATTTATATATGGAAAAACAAATAAATTAAAAATCATTATGTCCACTGAAACGTTTTCTTATAAATATACAAGTAAATTTGCTGTAGGTGAAACAGTGACATGATACAAACATGTGAAGAATTTACCCATCGATAGAACTCCAATGAAATTTCTAGAGAAGATCTCGAGGCCATCTTCTTTTCAGACACCTAGGAGGATTATTAGGTAATGAAGGAGAAGCCAGGTTATAAACAAGTGGATTTGGGTTGTTGTGAAGTTAATCTTGGAAAGATTCGTATCTGGTTCTGGCCAAATCGGCAACATATGGGACATTGAGGTCCTGGTGGATGACTTGATTTGAGACAAAGTTAGGAACATTAAGGATTTTACGAAGGATTTTGGACTGTAAGGATTGAATTCGGAAGGAATTTTATGGTTTAGTAGAGCCCCAAAGTTGAACTCCGTATGTCCAAATAGGCCTTATAATAGTCATGTAGATCAGTCTTGTAATGGATTGGCAGTTTAGACCGTTTGTCTAGTTAATGGTTTAATAGTCGGAAACGAAGAGCAGTTTCCTATCTTTTATGGGGATCCCAACTCAGTAGCCCTGTGATCAAGTGGAAGATAGGGCTTAGGAACGATGTTCGAATGTAATAAAAGAGTAACGTGATTGTTGTCTCAGGATAGGTCACCTAGTGACAATTGACACGTGTCATCCGTGTGTCATACGTGGTGAGGGTAGTGTTAGGATGGGTTGGGATGTCAGCTGTAAAAACTGTATAAAGGGTAGGAACAAGGATACTACCCTGAGGTACTCCAGCAAACTGACGGAATATGGATGAATAAGCGCTGTTGTGGTTTACTTGAAATAATCTGTCAGAGAGATAAGAACGGATAATGAGGAAGTCACTGAAAAGTAAAATTTTATTTAGAGCCTAAACTTCTATGTCCAAAACTTATTCAGTTTATTTAAACATTTTAATTTTTCATTATGAAATATGTATTACAAAATATACGTGCGTCATGTTTATCTTTGATAGAATATTCCTCAAATTTTTAAAAATGTATTAATATTATGAAAGGAATATGGTCCGGGTGCGGTCAAGAAAAACTCAAATAGTAAAAATATACTATTTTAATGAGCCAACGTTTCGCCCCATGTTGCAGGGCTTCTTCATGGCTATTTTGACGGCAGTCAAAACTAAAATGCAAATATGTTCACTAAACTCTGCGTAGATACAGTAAAAGTCCTGGTATTTAGTGAGCCCTTCTCCAAGGAATCCATCGTTAATGACGTATGACAAGGTTCAACCCTCCGAAAGTACCTAACAGAAAGCAACCACTAGCCAAGTAATGCAACACACGCGATTTCAGGAAGTGCCCGAGTGCTTCGAGTGGGAAGTTTTCTTCAACTCAGGTCCAGCACAATAGTTAGGTTTCCAGGCACAAGAACAATCCCATCTTTAACTATTCCATTTAATTATCTTCAAGGGCATATAATTCAAAACTAACTTAAGATTTAAATACAATTACATTAATACTTATAAACAATAAGTATAAATTACATTTAGTACATAGCATGTATTTTGATGTTATACATTAATGGGCAGTCTCTCGTTGATGTGAGATGTGCTTTTTTTTTCTAAATGAATATTTATTGTACAATGTAAATTTAAGGTTGTAGAAATTTAAAATTAGGACTAAGGTTCAATGATATCACCTGACCTAGGTCGTGTTAACCGATTTCAATGTGGACAAAGGACGAGCCAATGCCTCCTAATTCCTATAAGTATTGTTATAACAGGCAGTATACTGGTTTTAACCAGAATGAACAACTATTATATTTCACAGCTTCATGTAAACATTTTGAAAAATATGGATTCAATTCCAGGAGGTAACAACTCAAAAAAGTACAGCGCCATACTCACTGAGATACCTCACACCCTGTACTCCTCACGCCTCAAGTAAATTTTTACTACAGTTAGTTTTTCTTTTTTAATAGTTTTTTATATGTATATGTTATGTGGTAAGATTTATTATTTTATGCTATTATGTGTAGAGATTCTATGAAAGCATTTTTTTTTTTCAGAATAATAAGCGTCCAGATTTATAAAATTAATAGTCTATTGCATTTTCATACTGTTTTTGTTTTGCCTTTTGCTACAGGAAAAATATTTTAAGAAAGTAGTATAATCCTGGAATTCCCAAAATTTTTCTATTTGAAGGCACGCTACTTTTTATCATTGGATGTTTGGCAAAATTTATTGTACCAGGTTGTATATTGTTAATAATGCATACAACATTCAACAAATTAAAATGGGTGAGGTTATATCTGTAGCACAGGCAAATGTTTAATATAGATGTATCGACGTGAATGAGAGTTTTATTCTTAAACACTGAAGTCCATTTAGATCTCTATATTTCATTTGTGTTTTTTCATCATCTGAATCAAGAACGAAACAAAAATTAGTGCCTGTTACCTTTGCGCGTGTTTGAAGTTATACTTTTTTAGCATTGTGACAGATATTAGGATTAAGCTAATAAGGAATAAGTCATATTAGAATGTAATAGGAGCATTTATAATATAATTTACAATGAGTAAAAAAAAGTCCCACACTTATTTACCCCCTAAATTATAAATTAATTAATTCAATTACTATTTCAAACTAATCGTGGAATCCAAGGTTTATAATAACTAAAATGAGAAATATTTTATATAAAATCAGTTTTGCGAATTCACTAAATCTGTCAAGAAAACTGCATCGATTGTTGTAAAATATCTTCTTGGTTGAAGTGAAAAATTATTCATGTTTACACTGATTCCTTAATTATCAATAGTAAAATAGAGCATTTACAGTAGAATAAATGTTTAATAAAACATTTAATTTTTTTATTAGGATAAACATAAAATACAACGATAACAAAGTATTATTATTTATATACGAGTATGTTGATTTGATAATTATGATATAAAAAATTATTTTTTTAATCATTGAAATTGTAAATTTGTTAAAATAAATATAAATTATTAATTTAATCTTTTGATACAACTGGAAGATTCCAAACAGGAATCCTTTAGACTTTAAATTACTGGCAAATGTAAAAATTAAATTGTCTTTTGTTCAGTTCACTCCTTCTTATAAGTATTTTAACACCATTTCAGAAGTAATTATCGTACTCTCAATTGATTAGATAAATATAAATATTTTGAACATAAGTTTTAAATAAGTTATCGTTGTATTGATAAGAGATTGGTATTAATGTGTAGATAGTTTTTTTTAATTTAAATTATATGTTCAATTATTTTAGTCATCTTTTAAACTATGTATTTGTGTTCTTAATGCCAAAAAAAAATAAATACAAATACACAAATCGGTGTCTTGTTTTAAAGAGGTTCAATAAAAGAAACTAGTTAAAATTATCTTTTCTCTTAGAAATCACTCACAGTTGTTTCGCTTCCAAATAAAGTTCAGTCCTATCGATTAAAAAATTCATAAACTAATAGTGTTATAAAGAGTAATATATACTTTAAAACAATATACAAAATTTGTATTTCATTACAGACTATATCCAACGCCGTCCTACAGACTACACCTATTTGCATGGTCGTTGAACCGTGCGGACATTGCCTACACAGCACCCCTTGTACTTGAACCAAGAAGGTAACGGGAGATTTAGAAACTTCATAAACATCTACATGAACATAACACACAAAATAGCAACCTAACTTATAACATTAATTCTGCATTACAGATTTAACAGACTGGTAAAATACTCACAAAAAACTAAAAACTTTTTCATCACGACTAATGCGACGTACTGAAAGTTTAAGAATACATAAAATTAGTATTTCATTAACGGCCAGTCACGCATTCCAATTTCCTTCTTCGTAATGTAAACAGAACTAAATATTTCGGAAGCACGACGGCAGCTAAAAATGAGATGAATGTATGAACTTTATGTACCCAAAATATACTGAAGAATAAGCTCTAAGAGTGGTAATAATGATTACTGTTTACTTTTTGATTACTGTTAAATGTCGTTAAAGTCTAAACAAAGAGGACACATAAAAAATTAAAATAAAGCATTTTGTGACTTAATGTAACTAATAAGGAGAACATTTAACAAGTGTACATCATCAATTTATAATAACATTTTCCGATTGTAACGGTTTATTAATTTGCTAAAATAGTTATTATTATTTCGATAATGAAATAATACCGCAAAAAAAATAAAGCATTTTGTGACTTACAGCTATAAATAAGGAGATGTACATCATTAATAACATTTTCCGATTGTATGGAATTGTTAATTTGACAAATTGTTATTATCATTTCTATAATTAAATAATACCGTCGAAATGATAATTAGTAACGCTTTTAATATTTAAAAACGACTAAGCATCTAATTTAAAAAACATTAAAATAGAGGTAATAATGGTAACTGTATGTTTAAATACTGTTATAGTCTTAAATGAAGATAACATATCATTTCGTAATAATATTTCCCATAGAATAAAAAAAACATAATGCATTTTGTGAATTACTGCTATAAATAAGAAGATGTACATCATCAATAACATTTTCCGATTGTAGTGGTTTATTAATTTGCTAAAATAGTTATTATTATTTCAATAATAAAATAAAACCGTCGAAATAACACTTGATTTGTTGATTTCTTTTTCAAACATTTCTTTTTCAAACACGATTTATTGAGGTTTACAATAAGAATTATTTTTTAAATTGTTTGATCAAAATTTAAAATCAAGTCACCTCACACATTACAAAAAAAATGCAATGTCGGTACCCACCTAGGTTTTTTTCTAGTAATATTCATTAAATTACTATTAACGAAAAGAAAATAGAGTGTTCAGGAGAAGTAAGCATTATAGTCCTTAGGTGACTGAACAAGGAACGGATAGCTAAGAAGAGTATTGTGAACCAATTATTTCCTCTAACCAATGGTTGTAGAAGCATCAAGGCTGTTCTACCTGAGGAAGTTATCGGTTCGATTTTGACCCGGACGTGTTGACGTTTATTTCGTGGTGGTCCCACGGAATAAAAACTCGACCTTCCCACTCTGATTAGACTAGTTTGGTTACTTCTAGGATAATTCCCCTCTCTTCTACCTCGCGTAGCATATTACCTTGTTAAAATAATAAATATATGGAATGATTGTGACTTAAAAGTTTCATTTTTGCGAACATCTGGCTGGAAAAGAAAATTTACACAAGGCTGTCAGTAACTATGACAAAGAGGGATTCAATTGTTCGCAATATTCAATATTCAAAAGTGCGTTTATATATTTTCAATAACAGTAATAGGTTAGAATTGATAATTCAAGTTTAATAGTTTAAAAAAAAAAATTAAAGCAAATACTAAAGAAACTTAGTTTTATTAGCTAGAATGAAGAAATTTCCCATACTAAGACTCTGAACCCAAAAATATAGGAAAGGTGTGAGTTTGAAAAGTATCTTTAATGCCTTTGACTTGGACCCATTTACTTTACATTTTGGTTACTAGGAATAATTATATAAAAGAAAAAAATACTATTGCATTATTTTCTATGCAATACACATAGTATAAACAGGATGATTTTTTTTTATGTACCATCTACCTATAAGTATCCAAAATGCGATTGTAAACTTAAAAAGTTGGCAAAACTATCATGATTGAGGTGGTATAGTTTATATAGGATACCAAATGTTGCTGAATACAAAAACTATTAATGTTTTTCTGTTGGATTTGAATAGAAAGTGACTTATTGATTAAGGCGACGTGTTACTATCCCTGGATCCGGGATTGAATCCGGCTGTGGCTATTTAATTATTTTTGTTACTTTAGCGGTATTTATCCTGTAAGTTCGAGGGTATCCTGAAGCACACCCAGCCTCTAAAGTTATTACCATTGCTTGAGGGTAAAACCTAAGGGTAGAGTGTGACTATAGACAAACTGTTTATGTTGTTCAATTGTTCAATAATCAGAACTTCTTTACTAAATACTGAACCTTTCACCCTGCAGCAGTATACGATATTTTTTTATTTAAAAATTTCCTCCTGATAATTATCCAATTTTTTATGCTTGGAAAAATTGAATAAGATAAAGAAACAATTTTATTTCATTAAGTGCTTATATAATCACTTTTTCATTGATCGTTATAAAAAGGCTTTTATTGAAATTAATCATTTAAAATTTGATTAGCATTATTTGTTATTTTGATATAATAAAGGATAACTACATAAAAACCATAAAATCACTTTCTTTTCAGATCCATTATTTAATTCATACGGAATTTTTGTATAAACTGCTAAGGCAGTAATTATTCGTGAATTTTTATTATTTTTTCAGAAATAAAAAAACTTAATGAATATCTATAGCAGGAGCCACAGACCGTTTGTAATGAGGAGCGGGGGCAGACACGAGCAGTACGACTGCCCGGGCGGGGCTGGGTGGAGCAGGTGGTTGCTAGGCAACGTCCTTTCTCCTATACCAGATATTCCTCAATCCTTGCTCCTCTTACAAATTTAAACTCCTTTTCAGCTCCTCAACATGTCCTGCTTACTTAAACTCAGGACAGTCTGGGAAGGTGACATATTGATAGACCTCAACAAGGTAAAATCGAACTTGTGCACAATACTGTCAATAGTAGAAAACTGGGTATTTCGATCGTTAACCAGGCTCTCATCAAATACTGAAGTGGATCACCGAGTGTTAAAGGGAACCAGGCCAAAAATAGGGGCTTTTTATTTTTATCTTTTTTTTACGAAGTAATCCTATCCCTTTTACCAAAACAAATCGTATAGTGATAAAAAGAACTAAGCTATTTTATAATAGAAAATTTAGAGATTTATAATCTGTAGTGTTTTCTCGCTCTTAAGTCATATGCTTCTGCAAAGAGGTTATACTTCAGAATCAATATAAAAATCACAAGGTCATCAGGAACCTTGGTAACGAACCTAAGAGCTAACAAAATAGTTGATAAAATTTGTCATAAACGTCTTGGGCGTAGATAGCCCTCATTTTTGTTTAGTGATTAAGATTTTGGTGTAAAAATAATAAGGCTAATAGCCAACAGGAAGAAAAATGTATCAATCAAAAAAGTGACATATCACAATAAAATTTGAGTGTACATGTAAACAATAATATCATCGAGGAATCATAAATAACATTAGCACTAATGAATTCAAGTAAATCCAATAACACTAGAACTGTTGCAAGGCCTCAGACTGACAGGAATGAGAAGCACACATTCAGCTTCGAAAATTCTTCTATAAGACCACTTAATCTAAACCCCTGTAGAAAATCCGCAAAACTGGAAATGGATTAAATATTTTGACATGATGTCAGTTTATAATATCTTAAGTTTACCAGGTTCCAAGTGGCAGGCCAGGATAGGAGTATTGGGAGAAACTTCCAAATTTCTGTTGTTTTTTTTCAATATCTGTTCGATAATATTTTAATGGTACGCGCAACTAATTAATTCTATGATTAATGAAAGAACATTAAATAATGCATCAAATGAGTGCCTATCAGCCTTACTTTTCGAACCTCGATACTACAAAACTCCAGGATCCGGTCACTCAGAGTTAGCGAGTCACATTTTCAACCTTATTCATTCATCTGCTTAAATTCTAAACCAACCTTTTGATTAGATATAAATTTGAAAATAGGCAAACGTGTAGCTTTTAAAAAAAAAGTCAAAGTATCAGACCCAATTTTAATCGATAAGGTTCATGTTAAGTATTTATTATGAGAATAAATAAAAATATATAGAATCAAAATAAATATGTAAATAGCTATCAATAAACATATTGCACCAACAGCTACGTATTTCGCGAGATCTAAAATTTTGGTCCTATTACTTTTTGTTCTCATTCCAGAGACAGGTTTTACTTCTGAAATTTTCTTTTTACTTATTTCACTATTTTTTAAATTATTTTAGGTAAGTGATGAATTGTTACGGTCTTCAAACTTGGTAGACCTATCAAAATCAAAATTGAAGCTTTTCTGATTAATTCAAGG
>NW_027107231.1:1301230-1356840 GCF_000696795.3 Halyomorpha halys
TCATGTCACTATGTCACCTACAGCAAATTTACTTGTTGTATATATGTATATACAGTTGTAAATAACAATAAATAAATTATTAAAAAAAAAAATACCAAAAGATTGATATTTTGTGTTTATTTAGTACGGATTATTATTATTTAGTAAAGGCTTTTAATAATTTAGGTGAAAAAATTGCAACAGGTCAGTTCTCAATTCCGTTGACCACTTGGTGAGTCAATTGATGCGGTTAATGTGGAGTAATGTCTCTCAGTAATGGTCTCGGACAATGAGAACATATAATTAACTTATAGCCAACAGTGTCAGTCGTAAGTACATCGTTGCCTTAATATCGGTCATTTTTCCTATTAGTTTATAAATTTATGAATTCGGCTTCATTCAAGTAACAATTAAAATGCTTTATAATATTATTATCAAGTATTGTTGTGAAGAAATTCACTTTTATTTACACTCTTACGCAAGGATCTAATTTTAAAAAATAGAAATTGAGCACACCTATTGGATATTCACATATGAATATAAATTTGGCAAATGAAAATTTGTCCGAACAACTATAAATCAATTTATTTTAGCAAATATTATGAAAACTACTATTCCAACAAAGGTAAAGGTCATGAATTTATTTATAGTCCATTAAACTAGCTTTAATTTTAGTGCTAATAGACATCTGTACGTCTCATAGTTCCTGAGATATAGATTTCTCAAAATAAATTAGCAAACAACTAATCTTTCAGAAGATTGTTAAGAAATTTTGCTTTTTAAAAAGCTATATCTCGAGAACTATTGGACGTAAATAGCTCTTTTAGGGCTAATATTTCAGGAAATTTATAATAATAATGTTCTCTTAGATTTTCTAGTGTTGTTGGTAGTTTTTAAGATATTTAAGAAGAGCTCCAAATGAAAAATTAATGTTTTTTAAGGTTTCCAAACAGCCACCATTTTTTATTACCCCTACCTATACTTGGCAGACTCATCAATTTTTACTACTAATTATCATTTTTTGAGACCGCCACCAGGCCGGATTCAAACCGGCGCCTCCGGCAGATCTCAAATCGCCTAACCACCTGAGCTGCAGACGGTTCTTGCAATTTCGTTACTTTGAACCTATTCGTAATACAACTTTTAGTGTCCTATACACTATACTAAGCGGTTAATCGCCACACAACCCGACAAAAATAAAAAACATTGTACATAAACTAAATGTGTTTTTAACTTGATTTTGATTTTTTTAGAATTCTTTAGTTTTTAAGATCAAGCATATATTACAATTTTACTATTTCTTACTTTTTCTGTTCCATCTATATTCAGATGATGGCATTTTGATTTTGCTTCTAATATTTCTTTGTAACTTAGAAAAATGTCAATTCCAATATCTTTTAATGCAAATCGAACATTTTCTAATTACAGATAGACAATTTAGTTTAAACTATTAATTCTGATTGACTATTTCCTTCAAAACCGTCTTTGTTTTGCATTTAACACTCTAAAACTTGCATAATCATCGATTAGTCCCTGGGAGTTGGTCTCTACCAGATTCAGACCTACAAGAGAGTAATTTGTCAAACATATTCAGACAAGTGAGTAAAGACTTTACTATACACAAAGTAAATGTTTTTTATATTTCTTTATTCTCTATCCCTTCCTGCCTTTCACTGCATGATCAGTCATTGAAAATATAATTTTCATTAGGAAAAGATCAAGCTACGAATTAATGTTTATGTATTAATAAATTTCATTTCTATTCTAAAAACACTCTCATCACATTATGAATTCCAATGCTTCACTAAGCTGCAGAATTTTCTTCTTTATTGTATATATTCCATATATACGTAAGTGAAAGTAAAAAAAAAAATTATTAAAAAATAAACTTTTATACCATTTATTAAATACGGATTCTTATTAAGGCTCCATTATATTATTATTGCGTAATATATAAATTATTATATCAGGATAAATGCTCAATTTACCATTAACCATTTCAGGAATAGTCTTAAACAATTTAAGAAACATTATAACCATCACACAAACAAACAAAAAAATAGTAGATAAAACCGACAAGACTTTATTAAAACCACAGAGGAGTATTTAATCTCTATTTGTAAAGCAATAATCATAAAAAATAATATTCTTCTCCATATTGGCAGTTCCATGATATGGGCCATTTAGGGCTTAATGACCTTTCCAGTTGCCACATAAAATATCGTAAATATCATATTTGGAAATTAAAAAAAAAACTTTATACCTCATTGTTTACTGACTTATAAGTAAGGCCCAGATGTTTACGCAGTAAAAATATACCATATAATATGCAATAAAATAATGTTAAATATGAAGTAAAAATATAAAATGTACTATTAAAATCTTTAAATATACAATAAGACGGCTAAAATATACTAATATGCATATAAAAGGTCCAGAATAAAGAAAGTAACATCAAAAGGGATTAAAAATTAAAAGAAAATAATTTGTTTTCCTTTGTTTCATAAATGAAAATATATAAATAACTAAAACGTGTACTAAACTTAGTAATAAAAAAAAAAATGATGACACGCTTTCTGAACAAAAATATCAAAATAATAAAAGCTTATAGTTAGTAACACAAAAACAATCATTGGATTTAAGAAGGATGGCTTCTTGACGGTAATAAAACAACAAATAAATCAAACATAAATTGTAAATTTGAAGAAACAGGAACATATTATACTACAATAATAATGATTAAAATATGAAAGTTTGAATCAATATCCATTTTTACTATTATTGTATTCCTCTGGCAATCAAATTAAAATCATACTACGTTTAAATTTTGAACGACTTACGTCATGGTAATTTGTAGTAATATCTAAAAATCCCTGATTAATTTAACTTAATCAGGGATTTTTAGATAATAGAAAATAGAATAATAGAAAAAAGTTATAATAATAATAAAGCTCTTCTGTGCTGATATGTCCATCTTTAATTTATTGCGTTTAAAATTTGTTTTGAGAAATAATTGCATTAACAATTTTTCTATAGATTTTAAAAACAGTTTCATTGGTTTTGGATGGGTCAATTCAAGATTTGACTTATTCTAATTCAGTATTTACCTTTGAAGTAAATACTGAATTTAAGAAAAATAAATATTAATTCTCGTAAGGAACGTAAGCAACAAACTAAACTTGAAGCAGAGTGTAAAGTTTAAACGGACTCGAATAGAGGAGAAATTTCGGGAAATGAAAAACCTTACTCATTGTAAGAAGTAAATTGTTGAGCATATCATTTATGACATAGTTTGTTATATTACTAATTAAATAAATATTAACTTTCGATTGTTATCTGGAAATTTGTCTTCATCGTTCCATTTTAATATATTATATTAAACTCGCAAAAATGTGGATTTATCGGCAAATATACAAAATTAAACTGAGCTAATGTACCAGGATATACTGATCCGTATAAATTTTTAATCAGCCACTTAAAAAAAGTACGCGAATAAAATATGCATACAAATCCTAGGGCTGCTTGTACTTATATCTAATAACTATTATTACCCAGAGACAAGGACAAAATATACTCTCCACTAGAACTAAAATTATACAATCTTATTCACACGAGGTCTGGCATCTAAGTCTAATGTTTGGAGAAAAACCCTCCTTCGAAGCAGGTTCTATTCTGTTCTAATATACTTTCTTTTTGTTCGATTCTCATCAGTCAACGAATGCCTCGTTATATAATAATTTTCAGTTGAAGTCTCTCAAGGCTCTTTTTCGGACTACTTTTTTACCCTTCTCGTTAGATTCATACGAGAACACTTTCTATTCCCAAGAACCAAAGTTTGAACAGCGAAACTTAACTTTTTTTTTCTTTTTTTTTTAAATATTTATTTATTGCTATTTACAGCTGTACATTATAATACATTTAGTAAATCTGATTTAAGTTAAATTGGAGTGTTACAGGCGTGTAGAAAAACTACCCATTGGTAGCACTCTAATGACATTTTACATTAGCTGGTCTCGTGGCCATCTTCTTTTCAGGCGCCTTGGAGGATTGTCAGGAATGGAAGAGGATGCAAGATTAGAAACTAGGGGGTTTGAGTGATTAGAGAGTTTATAATGGAAGGAGTGATATCTGGTTCGGGGTAGATCGGTTACATAGGGAACATTAAGATCTTTATGTATGATTTTATTTGTGACAAAGTAAGGAGCATTGAGGATTTTACGAAGGATTTTGGGTTGTAAGGATTGAATACGAGAGGAATTCGAAGGTTAAGCTCAACTCCATATGTCCAGATTGGCCTTGTTAGTCATGTAGATCAGTCTTTTGCAATGTGTTGGAAGTTTAGACCGTTTGTCTCGTAAGTGCTGTAATAGTCGAAGTCGACGTGCAGTTTCCTAAACTTAACTTAAAATTTACTATGCTCATTTTTTATTAAATATTTTCAGAGCCCCATTGGTTAAAGTCATATTTAGTTTCCTTGCACCGTTTAAGGCTATCCTATATTTCTTAATACTGTAAAGATATATTTATACATACATTTTTACTGACTTTAAGTTAGAATTATATTATGTTAAGCACTTACGTGTTCTTTTAGCTTTGTGCTAATCCACGTTTCCCGTGTGTCCACCCTTTCTTAATATCTTCCCTAAAATAGTCCTTCAACATTAACTGAAATCTATTTCATATAATCCCGTAGTCATCATATAACTTGGTAAAGTATTGTAATTATGTTTGTGAGAGGTATGGTTAATTGTTTTGAAATTTTTAAACTGTACTGTGTTGACAAGATTATTATTAATAGATCAACGTCTTCAGCGGCACTAGTCGAGGTTAGCAAAGATACAGAAATGGATTTGCCACTGTCGAAATTATCAACATTTTTATTTCCCTAGTATATTTCTTTTAAATCTATTTTTATTATGATTCATTTAATGTTTCATTATTTTACATTTGTTTTAGTGGCAAACCCATTTGAAACCTCTCACCATATGATCAATTACTAATAATTAATAATGATGAACTAGGTGTTTTTTTTTTCGCTGTTTAAAAAAACTAAATATTTCTGTTGGTAATAATTATGAATGTTTTCTTTTGTTTAACTGTAAATATTTTGACTAATAAAGAGCGTATCTAAAGGTTCATCTTTATCGTCACAACAGGAACACGCAGTAAAGTACGTATTCTAAATTATTTACTATTGTTAGTTCCTTAATTTACTGTCTATTTAACGCTTTAACATTAAATTGATACTAGAGCATCATATAAAAGCAGAGCAATTATATATACATTTCAATACCACAAAAGTGTTACTCTTGCGGGGACTTATTTTTGATAAATAATAATATGGGTCCCTTCGTTCTGTTTTTCCTCAATTTATTGTAACATCATTGATTGGACCTACCAATATTTCAATGGATCTCTCTCGCTTATAATGATGACTTTTCGGATTAAAACCATTTTCGTCAAGGGACTCTTTGATGGAGTCAAATTTATAATTTATATTCGTATACGATAATGTCGCAATGAACAGTGAATATACCCCCATTGAACTAGAAATACATAATGAACACCCAGCCGTGAGATCACTCACACCCGGAAAACGGAACGATATGACAAATATATTAGGGACAAATCTCACGTCCGAGGGCACTCCATTAACGGTATGTGGGCCTCGGTGGCCGGTAACCCTATCACGTATGGAATATCCATCCACCTCTCCAGATATATTGACATAAATGATTTATGGTCCGACTGATCCAAATATTTATCATGGAACACATTTCTTTCCTCATTTCCTTGTCGTAAATTAATTCTTTTATATTCCATTAACAAATACAACATATAACTAAGTTTTCTGATCGTATCATTTATGATTTTCTGTATAATTTGAAGGATAATCGTAAATAAAACTTTGATAACTAAAAGGTGGAAATCAAATAACTAGTAATACTTTAGACGCGATGAGTTTATTATTCTCCTAAAGAAATAACCTTCTGTCTCTTACAGGTTTGTTTGTTGGTGTTTCAAATCATTGCGGAATGAATTACTTATACGACTAATTAAGTTAATAAAATTTTGCTTACTCAATCAACTTAATATTCAAAAATACGACCTAGAGGCCGTGATTAACAAGCCCTTAAAGGGCCCAATGAGCCCTGTTCACTTGGGTGTGGGTTCGATTCCCGACTTGGGTTGCGACACTTGTTCACACCTTTATGAAATGAATGTTGGAACTTACATTGCGTTAAGGATAGGGGACGAAAATCAATGGATAGTCATTAAAGAAAACTAATTATAAGCCTACTTATCTGCTTACGCATACATTTCAACAATCAATTTACCAATACATAACATTAAGAAAAATTTCATCTTTGTAGTTAAAAAAAATAAATAAAGCTTTGTAGTTTTAGAAAAATTCTAGCCCTAAACTGGCTGTCAGATGTCTTACGAGTTATTTCGAAATCAAATCAAGTATCAGTGCACCTCTTAGATAAACTTAGAAAAAGAGGTATAATACTCTCATTATATTTGCGAGATACTGCTTTTTCGCTTTTTAGGTAAGTTATATATTTTACATGAAAACAAGTTCTTTAGGCCAATAACTTGGAATGAGGATACATATGCTGCATATTTTTTTCTATGGGTGCTAAAATAGATATAATAATAATAAATCTTTATTTGTATGTAAAAACAAAAATAAATCATTCTTAGGAAAAAAAAGTCAAGAACAAAAAAATGGATATATTTACATATAGACCAAAAGTATCAAAATAGATATAGAATTTTAAAAAAAAGAGAATTTAAAAGTTAATGAATGATTTCTAAGGTATTGAGGTAGTAGCTTTTAAAATGCAATTGCTAGACTAGGCTAAAAAGGTTTATGGAAATAAAAAAATTAATGTCTTGCTGCTGTAAATAAGATGCTAAAAAATTTGTTCTTAATCAAAATTCTTACTGCAGACATGTGCATTATAAATGATTATATTATTAACAAAAAATTTATAGCTTATGATTTATAGAGTTTTTAATTAATTATATTAAAATAATAATAATTAAAGTATACCTATGACTCTGTTAAAGTTTCTCGACATTTTTAATCGTAGAATTGTCTCTCTTAGCTTTTCAAGTTTGCCGACCACTGGTCTAGAAGAATGAGTGCTTCATAGAAATCGGAAACGTATGAAATTTTTATATATTAGTTTGATGTCGAAAAACTAAAATGATAGACAGATTATCATACTTCCTTTTGCCTTGAACGTAAAAAATGTAAGCATTTATAAAATAGATGATTGAATTTAACAATTTATCCAATTCTGATTTGTCATTGAATAAACATTAGAATAATGAGTTAATAGAGTTATTCTATTAAGATATTGCCTACTGAGAGGCTCAAATATAGCTTTAGTGAAATTAAAAAAAAAAAGAAAAGTATTTAATTACTACATAGTACAATAACAATTATGATTATTATACTATTATAATGACAATAACCAGTTTTAGATAAGCTGTAGTCATAGATTTATATGAAAAATACACATTATGCTCAATGATTTAACTGATTTCTAGATTCATTATATGATGGATGATTATATTATATTCTGTTCGTCTATAAAAATGAATTCAATAACACTTGGCGAAGGATAAACAATGCAGAAGCTCCATGGGATTCACCTAGTAGATTGATCTGAAAAAATAGCATTGCAGCTGTGGAAAGGGCCAGTTAATCCGTAACTAGTCCATTGAGTCAAAATGTCCCAACATTGAATTTATTGTTAAAAGTAAACTAGACTACCTTGTTCCAAAAATGAATGTGTAAAGTAATGCATTTTAAATACTATATATAGCTACTGGGATGAGAATTAATAAAAAAAAAAAAGTGAATTTATCAAAATATAAAAAGAAATTATTGGTTAGTTAAATTAAGATATAGAAAAATGAAGAGATTTGTAATTACCAAACGATATCTAAAATATGAATTTTTCTCGTGATAATAGCTCAGGTTATGTTCTTTGATGCAATAAAAAAATTTTTTTTTTAAATGCTAACCGAGTCGGTCAAAAATTTTAAAAACTTAAACAAAAAATAGTCGATCAGCACAGCTGTAACTGCCTGAAATTAAAAATTTTTATACGTGACAATGAACTAAACCCCTAAAACGTTCGATGGATACATGAGAAGGCTCAGTTAGGTCTTACGTGATAGATTTGGGTTTCGTCGAGATGTGGTGTGGTGGTGCAATAGTTGATACCATTTTTCATGATTTAATAATCTATATCAAGTTTAATTGTTGGACAAAACTTATTTGATACAATAGGTACCTACGATGTAATAAACTAACGAACTGAATAAATATTTTAGCTTTCACGATCAGAACCTCGTACCATACTGAAGTTTCTCTCAGAACTTCAATGTGATGTGTTATTCCAAGTTTGCTTCAAGTTTCTCAACCTCGAATAATGTTCTAACTTCTGCTGGTTAACATGTTCCCAGCTAGCGTTACTCACTTCAAACCATTTCGCTTCGTAAATTTAGGCATGGTTTCGAATCACGAACATCATCACATTCAATATAAAATATTGCTAACAAAATAATTTATTTGATATTGAAACAAGTTTTCATCTCGCATAAAAAAAGGCCAATGTACAAAGGGTATGCAGATAAAAGGGGATTAATTAAAAAAATCTACACAATATCCCCTCATTACTAATAATTAAAAATTAAATTAATAAATTATTCTAAAAAGTAATAGTGGTTAATATATTACTAGCATGTCCAGTTGTTAACAGAATTAGTAATTAGTGATAAATTAATAATTTACGCAGATCATCATTAAGCAGCAGAAAAGCATGGCTAGAAAGAAAATAATTTCAAAGAGAAGCATAGTTAGACCGAATAAAGTGAGGTTTGTATTGTTTTAAGCATTTTAAAAAAAAAATTGTTCAAAAATTACAAAAACATACACTCACCAGATAATAATACATACTGTTGTACAAATAAGAGAAAAGCGAAAATAGACTCAATTTAATTTTAATGAAATATTTCAGGTATTTAAGATTTTTATTAAGAATAAATTTCTTACGCGAGAAAATACCAAAATTTTATTAAAATTGAGTTTTATGGAACGTATTGATTTTAAATACCAATACCGGTAGTCCAGTAGGCCCTGTCAAAACCAAAGCAAAGAATATATTTTAAATATCACCTGAAGAATAATCCAAAAAACACGAGCATTGTTTAAAGGGAAAACGGACTAAATATCAGATAAATTCTATTGGCTCTGCAGGGATTTAGTAGGAACAATAATTACATGTAGATTACATGGTCCAAGTCGCTTACCCAACTGTGCCGGACTTTGATCGATGAGTGGAAAACATTGTCAAAAACTTGATCAATACTGATAATTTGAGCCAGAGGATAAGCATCTTGTAACGTCCAACGTAGAGGGAACGCACTCTAAAAATATCTTCTCTATTATACCAACCCCTAAGTTCTGATTTCCTAGCAACTTTGATCCTATCTTTATATTGACATTACACAAAATATTTAGTCAATTTTATTAAATAAAAAAACTGAAAAAGGATAACTATTCAGAAATGCTTTTTTCTTTTAATATATCCATTGTTTTTAATCAAATCTGTTGGGCTAAAGAAAGTCCACTAATAGATAAAAACTTCTACATTCAATAAACTTCAATTCCGTACAAATGATGCCGAGGTTTCGTATGATATTATTGTAAATTTCGTTTCTAATTTGCCAAAAACCATGTTATGAAATAGATTTTCTAAAATCCTTTATTTAAACAAATGAGAGCAGACCTAAAAAAAAATTATATGGATTATGGAAATTTCAATTTTTTAAACTATAAAGTGAACCAAACAATTATTTTCACGGGTACTCATTAGAAAGCAGGGGTATGATGTATTTAACGGGAATGTTCTAAACTCTCATTTGAATTTTCGAAATTAAATTTTCATAAGCCTTCCAGTTAAACTTTTAAATTTTCATACACTCTTGCTCCTTATCTCTTTTTCAATTTATTAAATAAAATATCAATAGATGTACATTTAATACACAAAATATATGATATTTATGTAACTTGATATTGATTACCTGTGCCTCTGTACATGGCTTTGGCGAGAGGAAAAAATTAAGCGATGTTTAGGCACTAGCTGAGAGAAAAAAAAAAAAATACCAAGAGAAATTAAAAATATTAGGGTGGAAACGCCCATATATAATTGTGGGAATTATTTGTCTCTTAATTTCATCATTAAATTTCGTTTACTATCATTTTACTTTTACTTAGATATTTTTTCATTATTCATTTATTTTTATCATTTCTTCTGTTTTTATTAGCAATGTTCATAATGTATTATCAATAGTCAAAGATTGTTGCAGATTTTAATATATTCATTAATGAACAAGCAACAATAAACATATTATTTCTTAGACATTTTATATATATATTCAATTCAGTGTAGCATTTTGAACATTTTTTAACCCAATATTTTGGATAAACATTAGAAATTAAATATTGGCCTTTTAGTTCTTCTGCGGGGAAAAAAATAGTTGAAAACTCACACAAAGAGATTATCGCGCTCTTTTTTTAATTACATTTTAAAGAGAGATCAACTAATTATAATTAAAAATTTTAATAAACGTTTTCTTACAGTATGATCTTCATATAGCGTATTAATACATCCTCCTGAAGATATTTAAATATAAACCATAAAAACTGGAATTGAAAAACTCGCCGGAATCAAGTATGCGCTTCTTCAACAACATGACCAATTTCCATTCAAACCCAAAATGTTTTTTTACAATAAAAAAAAAAATAATTTTCTACGTGTGAAGTTCTTTAAAACTTAATAATACTTGTTATGAAAAATTATTTCATTTTGAAACAATTTTAGTGGTAAACATGACAGTGGTTGAAGACATGTTTACATACTTTAAAAAAAAAACATACTATTCTAATAACGTTTTAAAAAATATATTGTTCTAATCTATATTTTTTCTAAATTTTCATAAATCGTTTTGAATAAAGTAAAGTTGTGAAATCGAAGAACGTCAGAAGAAAGAATGTTTGGTGCAATAACCTACCTATTTAAAATCACAACCTACACCATTCTATAAAATGTCTACTTCACAAATCTTATGATGTTTTGACTTGTGTACAAACCTAACATTCGGACTGTAGCAGAGCGTAAACATTGAATTGACAGCTAGCATTTGAGTATAATTTACGAGTTTTACCGAAGCATTCATTGTATATAACCGAGCAACGACGCATTATTTTAAGGTTTGTTTTTAGTCCTTGAATATTCGAAGAATAATTGTACATTATTTGTTATGATTTTCAGAAATAATTTCTTTTAGTCTACAGAGTGTTCTCAATATTTTAGTGTGTCTTTAGTTATAATGAGAACACATTGAAATTTTGTAGATATTTACCACGTATCTATGAAGATTTGAATTATTCATAACTTGTTCTATTATTGGTGTTATTTTCAAGATTTTAGGCATTCAAAGTCAAGGATAAAACTGATCGAGGAAAAATAATATAGTTCACAGGTTTGTGTATGACTGTAAGTTTGAATATATTTCGAATATTATAAGATCAGCAGGTTTCATGAATATGCCATAAAACAACATTCGTTTTCCTTCTAATACGCTAAACTAAATGTTTTAAATTTTTTGAAAATTTTTATGATATGATAATAATAATACAATCTGCAACAATTAAGGTCAATAATTAATGTGCTCTAAGTATTCATTCGTAAGTATTCATTCATTCAAAATTATAAAATAAGATAAAGTAAATTTTAAAAATTACAAATATGATATGCATAAATTAAAATATTAATCGATAACTGATTGAATTGTAAAAAAATAATTTATGTACTAGATACATAAAATTAAATGTAAATAAAAATAAAATAAATACACATTCATAGCTATACACAATATTTACATTCGGCCTTAACTCCAAAGCGAGCTTTATCATCTTCCTGTGGAAAACAATGCTCAGAGATCCCAATTTTTTTTTTCTGTAGCCAATTTTATTTTTATGAGGGATATCTCGAAAGCAAATTAAATATTCTATTTAGTTTCAAACATCTATCAAATTAAATAATAACAAATAAATTTCATCAAAAAAGATTAATAAAATTCAAGGAGCCTCTTGCCTTGCCTTAAGTTGCAATCTGATTGTTATTGAATTTCAACTTAGGTCTTTCAATATAATTCTTGAAGTGTTCTGTTGATACTCATCTTTTTCAACGCTAATTATACCTTTTCACAAGATTTTCAAAACACAAATTTTGTGAAAAAAATAACCCATTAATGAAGGCATACCAGAACATAAACTAATTGGTAAGAGATGTGACGTCAAGACGTTTTTTTTACTTTCCGTTACATATATAAGTATAGAAACACGTCTATAGTTTAGCAATTTTTTATTCTCAACTTTAGAATTAACTTAATTAAATATCAACGTACTCTGTGAACTTTTCATAGAAACATAGTAAACACCTCTGGAACTTGAATTTTGTATCTCTGAAGGAGTTCTTAAAGCCAATAATGCCAACTTTTATTCATCTTCGCTACAAGGAATTAACGCTATTATCAAGATATAATGAACTAAAATTCGGGAATGAACTACAAGAAATTAGGAAAAGAAACAAAATGCAACTTCTATTATTTTAATTACATCGCTTTTACTCCTAAAACAGTGAAATTAACAAAACCATTGATCCAATATTTAAAAAGAATCTTACTTTGAAACAAGGACTAGCCTTAGTGTTTTTCAAAATTAAATATTATCTAATGTCATAAATCCGTCGTCATTAATTGCAAGGAGTATAGATGACATTACTTAATTTCATTTTATAAAATATAGTTAGATCATGTCTACCATATAATATGAAGCTTGATTAACACTGCATGTTCAATGCTAAACTCTTTGAACAAAATAGTGAGAAATGAGGCATTGTTAAAACATATATTCAGATGAACTCAATAATTAAGACACGAAATCAAGAAAATGGGGCTTATACTCATAAGACTAGTAATATTATTAATAGGTAAATAAGTAAGTAATATTATTAATACGTTTTTTTTTTTTTTTGCAATCTTGATTGTTGTTGATAACATTATCATGATTCAGGGGTGCTCCGTACCTTCGTGATCACGCAGACGGCGAATAAGCGTCGCGGTGCTTCCTTACACGCAGCGGATCCCAGAACCTACCTTAAAATGTCCTTCAGGCAAAGAAAGGACATTTGACTAGTTTGTATAGTGTATATATTATCTATACATATGGTTTTTAAAGTAATAAAACTGATAGAAGGGTAAGAAAAAAAATTTTTTTGGGGGAATAAATATTTCCCACAGGTTTATTTATAGTTCAGGAAGAATATTTATTTTGTAAATATTGCAGTGATCAAGTTCATTGAACTTCTCATATTATACATAATGTTGTATACTATCATTTGAATTATATTATAACTATCACTTGGAAAATGTGACTTATATTCCTTAAGCCTGCAAGTAATATTATTAAAAGGTAAAAAACTTTTTTTTTTTGTTACAATAAATACTTCCAACAGGTTTGTTTAGTTCAGACAGAACTATATTTTGTCAATATTGTAGGGGTTTTTATTCATTCGTTTTCTCTCACTATAAATTATTTGAATACATAATATTATGAAATATTATTTGAATGATGTTAGGACCTTCATTTCTTTACATTATTTAGATTTTTATTTAATAATAATAATTTTGTCCTATTCATACACGTTACAACTGATGTAACATTTTTTTATATGTTGCAACTGCCAGGTTATGTATGATTTTAAAACGATGGGAATATTTGTAAGGCTTTCATTAAATTTTGTTTCTTTTTATTAACGCACAATTAATGTCATAACTTCCGACTTCAATTAACTTGTAAGTTTTCAAAAGAAGTTTTAGGACGATTCATCTATTTTTACATGATTCCAAAATGGCTGGACGTTTTTTAAATAACCTGGTGACAGTAACATTTGTGGGTTTTAAAACTGTAATATATCTCTTTCACTATTTTAAAAGATCAATTCGCGACAACTTCTAAAAACATTCAATTTTCGGGCCTTTATACTCCATTATTATTGTTATCATAAGACAATGGGCCGATTTTCCTCTCAAATCAATGTCGAAGACTGAAGAAAATAAATATGCATAGGAAAATACTTTCTCCCATATATTGAATTATTTACTTTCTTGGAAGACCATTAATGTTGCTGTTAACGGATGTCATAATAAATTCACTCTTTATTATAGAAATGCACCATTTTTTCTTATCGATCTCACTTATTGTGTACACCTTAGCCAGTGTTGGCACAGATTTTTTCTAACACTTACGTGTACGTAACCCAATACTAATAAATTTTAGATATTTTTCTGCATAACACAACTTTTCAAAGTCCTTACTTAAAATCTGCATAGAAAAACATGAACCGTTACATCTAACAAATAGAAGAATTCCCAGAATTTACCATACACGACAGTGGATGAAAATTTTAACAGAAATAACAGTCAGAGAGATAACGTCCCTAACAACCATAGAGCGTTTTGACACAAGCTTAGATCGTTTAAATTTATTTCCTAAAGATCTAGAGAATTTCACGAATTTATTACGAATTAAAATGTAACAACAATAATTCGTATTTTTCTGTTATTCCAACAAATTACGGGAATAAAAAATATATAATAACCCAAAAACTATCACCTTGGTTGTCCATTGTTAAGAATTGCGAAATCGAAGTCATGTGTTTTTAATTTTCGACTTACGCAACCTGATGTCAACGGACTCGAATATCGGTCAAAGAAGGTACAAACTCCTAAAAAAAAAAATCAAAATCAAAATTGGTATATATATATTATATAATATATAGATATATATTATATCTGAGGAGAGGATGGAACAGTGTCAATCGACAGAAGTTGGCCGGGGACTGCCGAACTGCGACAATGGAGCGGCGATAAGAAGGAAGACAATGGAAGAGCAGATACGGCGATGTCCCATTCAATTAGCTGGAGGGGAAGCGGCCTGACGGGCGCGATACCGACCCTCCATTCTCCACAAAAATACAACTGTCACTCGGTCTATCTCTTCCAGCCCCTCCCGGTCTCCTCTACCCGCTGTCGTGTGAGCCTTACACGCAGTTCTCCTCTCTGCGTCTTAGCCAGGTCAAGGATCAAAATGTATGTACAGTCCGAGGCTGCCAGGAATCGTGTTCAAATAGAGCTCAAAGGTGATTTCATTCTTACCTAACATAGACCATCTGTAAACATGCTTAATAGACAGTTTGCGAATACAACCAGATTCATTTTGACATAACAAATATTGTGAAATTCAATACAACGCCAAAATAGCAACTTATTTTATTAAAAAAATTTTTTGGATTTTCGATTTAATATTGTAGTACGTTTCACATGATTTGTAAATTATTAATTTAATTATTTAATTATTTAATTATTTAATTTATATTGCTCCTTCACAACCAAAGGTAAGAGGAGTTTTATATTTTCATTACTTTACAACATATTTTTAATCTGTATATCTCTACTGCCAAAAGTGTTGAAAAAGCTTAAAAAATAATAGATAAAGACGAAAAATCGTACATTTCATGTACTTATCGTTATTTTCTTAAATATAAGTTTCGGTAAAAAAAAAAAAAGCATTGAAATTCGATGAAAATCTTTATAAAACAGCACAAGCACATTGTTTAAGTCTTTTTAACTGTTAGATTAAAACCAGAAACAACTGTTCTTATATTTAAAACAATCCTCAGGCCACTGCTGATGTACGGCTGTGAAGTCTGGGGAGCGGCATCCTTCACGAAAAGGAAAAAACTACAATCTTTTCAAAATAAAGTTAATGCTCCTCGGTTCATAAGAAATAGCGAATTACATATGGAGTCAATAGATGATTATATCAAAAAACGGTTCATGAAGTTCCACTCCCAGTTGCCGACAGTTAAAGGAGCAGGCAGTGACGTACAACCTGGGAAACCCAACCTCAACCCGAAGACAGAAGCCCAGACTGCTGCAGGACATTCTTTTATAAATTTTTAATAAATATAAAATTAATTCATAGTCAAACTACCTCTATTCACTTATTATTATTATTCATTTTATTTATTCATTATTATTATTTTTCTCTCTTCCCTTTTTCAAATTAACTTGTTTCTTTTTACTATTAGGATGCAATTGTTTGTTTTATTTAAGTGTACCAATATCATTATTTTTTGTTATTAATTTTACTTTCCTCTTTTATTAAGAAGCATTATTCTTATCTATTTATTTTATTTTTTTTTTTTTCTTTTAATAAGAACATTGTATATAGTTAGGGGTTTCATTTGTATAACAATACCCCCTCATCATCAACTGATAAAAAATATATATAATATAAGTTATATCAACCATGTAAGGCCACAGAAATAAAATAAAAAAAAAAAAAACTGTTAGATTATGAATTCTTATGAAGTTCATAGTAATACATTTTTTCCTTCAAGAGTTTAACTGTGTCACGGAGGAAAACAGTATGGGGTTGACGCCGGGCCAAGGAAAGGTTTCCTTCCTAGATCAGTGAATTCAACTCACCAGGAGAGGCAATGGACGTGGGAACACCGATTTAAATAAAATTGTGATAACAGGTCGAAAAATATATTTAAAAAATATTTGGCACAGTCAAGAGTCCACAGTCCAAGTTTCATGGAGTTTTTCAATCTTAAAGTTTTCTCTTCCAGTTTTAAGGTAATATTTCAGAAATGATATACGACCGGGGAACTCCCCGGGGGTCTTAGAGGGGTGGGTCCGACGGGGAAGGATTGCTTTTTTTTGTTATGATCTCCTCTTTTGAGATTATGGTATGTCTTATATCGACCAACCTACTCGTTATAATTGTCTGCTTAAAAAGTCAGATAAGTAAGGCTACCATAGAGGGCGGGAGTGGAGGTTTTCATGCCGTTTTTCAATTTCAGACACTTTTTAAATATTGTTCGATTTAGCTATCTTAAAGTTTCCTCTTCCCTTAGATCTGTCAGTAGTACATTATACGTTATTCCTCTCTCTCAGAGGTCTGAACAAAATCATAGAATTTTTAGCAACGCCATATTTAAGCATAGGTAGTACATTGCTGATATTAATTTTTATTCATAAAATTTAAAGCATCTATTGAGGTCAACGTTCGTAGAGGAAAATGATAAAAAATAATAGAATTATCAAAAACGTCAAAGCCTGTAGGGATCTCGGCATTTTAATACCTAGAATTGTTTGCGTACGGATAAAAACAAAGGAATCAACAGAATCAAGTGAATTTATTACATAATTCACTTGATTCTGTTGATTCCTCTCGATTTCTTTAATTTGAAACACTCACAGAAGTCAAGAGGTATATTATTTCATTAAGTAAGATTTTAGATCATAAATATTTTATGTCGATTGGAAACCAAGTCCGTTCGGCAGATGCCTTCGGAAGGGTTCATATCTCGTACGTATAAGTAGCAATAGGCCGAATCATAGTCTAAACATGGATGTACGGCTTAAAAGTAAACTTTTCCAGGCTTGTTAGAAAAAAGTAACATTTATTAAGGTGTGCTTTTCCACGACATGGTGTTATGGTGGATGTATGGGTTTCATCGTCCTTAAAGCAAGGATTTTAGTTTTGTCGGCATAAAGCCTCACTTTCCATGCCTCATCTTCCAAACTACAGAATGCATGCTTCACTGCTGGAAGTGATCATCCTATAATGACTACATCGTCTACATATGCAAGGAGTAGCGTCATCCTGAGAAATACTGTCTCTTCAATATTCAATCCTACCATCAACATTGAAAAGGTGTATGACTAATAAGACAATTTGCCTAAAGCTCGAACCATCAGCAAAGGAGTTGCCATATACACCATTCACCTTGCGGTGCCATCCATGATAGCCATCGTAAAGCATATCAACTTTTCAGGTATGCCCCAATTATGAATTGCTTTATGAAGCTCCTCACTTATACGGTGTACCCTAAAATCAATGATGAACGAACGCATTGAATTATCACCCCCTTAATTTTTTTAATCACTTGGTCATTATAGATCGACTTGCCCTAAAACAACCCTGATAACTTCCGAACTGTCTTTGCTACACCTCTTACGATGCGATTATACACAGCAATAGAGAAGACCTTATAAGACGAATTAATTAAATTAATACCATTGCGATTTCTCCAATCACTTGCATTCCTTTCCTGTTATGAATTGGAACAATGAGCGACTCCTTCCATTTTTCCGGAAGTTTTCTGCTTCCCAAATGCAGAAAATTTCTTGCTCCTAATTTACATCTTCATCCAAGAGGCCCCTCCCCCCTTGTTCAAGAATCTCTCCAGGAATCTTATCTGATCTTGGAGACTTATTTGGTCTTAATTTCTCGGAATATAATTGATCTCAGAATCGGGTGGCATAACTTCAGCAACGTCATCTTTTCCGGTTGACTGCATACTTTTGTGGTTTTCCTTTTTTGCATCAACAAGAATGGAAAGATCTTGGAAATGCTATTTCCATCTTTTCTGTAATTCCTAATTCACAACAGGCAGCTTGTCTTTCCTACCTCTCAGGATACCTGACTTATTAAAAGAACTAATTTGGTGGCTTTTATTTTCTGGAAAAAAACAACTTTCTTTTTATATTGCTAAGCCTCATTTTTTCAAGGTGTTAACTCTTATTTGAAAGACTTTTCTTTTTTTCTATTCTTCTTTGGGACTTCATTAGCATGGGTTCTTTCGTCTTGAAAATCTCAGCGATTCTGACGAATGTCTCTATTCAGACATTTTGCTCTCTTAATATTTCTGAGTTTTATCACTTCTTCGCATTCTTTATTATACCAGGTTCGAGTAACTTTTGAAAGAATATTCTAGAATTTTCGAATAATTTTCGATATAATAAAAACCTAAGATTTACCACAAGCTCATCGAATTTATATCATAATATAAACATAAATATATATATATATATATATCCTGGGTATGCCCAGGAGGTCTGATGCATCCCAGGTTCTTTCCAAGCCTTATTTAACAGAATAAATAAATTATCTACTTCAGCTGGACGCAAACCCGTGCGAGGAAAATTGGAGCACAATGCCTGACTCACTCAGCTACCTCGCCACCAACATTTTCGTAACTTTTACTTACTGAAAAAAAAAAAAAAAGGAAATAAAATAATAGTAATCATAAAACAATATACATACTTGATTTAAAACTGTATCAATTAGTATTTATATTTGAATTCTTCAACCCTACATTTATCCATCTATCCACCTACACAATAATAATAATTACTTTTCAGTTGTTTTAGTAGTCCTAAGCAGTATTTAGTATTTTCATCCAGAATGTCTGGCTTTGCAACTAAATCTATTTAAAAGGAAAAAAAAATCCATTCAGCTTCTAAAAACAAAAGCTAATTTAAAATAAATATTTAATACGATTCTGATCAATACATTTTGGGAGTCTAGGTAGAGAGTATGAAATTTATAACTTAAACATAATAATTTCAGATTGTACTATTGCTTCTACATTTGCAACTAGAAAATTGAAAAAGTAAAAACATTTTTTTTTTTTAATTCTCAACTTTACATGCTTGATATTTCCAGAAAAAATAATAGGTACATATTACAATCTCGAACAATGTTTTCAGGATAACATTATTCCCTAACCCTCCACCACCATTCCACAAGAGGAATGGCTGGGATTTTTATAAAGTTTAGTAACAGACAATTTTCCTTAATATTGCAACAAGAACTATAAATAAAGTAATAACCTATCTAAACGTCTTAAAAATTACAAATGATTAAAGTGCTGTACAAGATAGAGGTACTATGTGTTAGAGTGTATGGTAATCCTAAGCAAATCTGCAGAATGTGTAGGAATGCCTAGGTTGTAGGATGACTTCACCGTGTAGACGTAGTCCTAGTCGGCAGGTATTTACGCATTCACTGAAATAGCTAGACTGCTCAACAGCCAGGAGCCTGTTTCTCGTAGGATAAATATTGACAAGTGTTTCTGAGGCAAATACCTCATCATTTACAGATTCCAGTACAATATCTTCCCAATAATTAAATACAAAAATTATAACGAAGATAATACTATTATATCAATTAAGATAAATTAACAATGTAAAATTTTTTTTTAAAAAAACGAACATTATTCTAAAGAAATTTTAAGTAGAAGATTGGTATTCTCTTACTTATTGTTTTACTAGCAGATCCGCGAATTCTTCACTACAGATGAAGTTAAGCATCAGAGTTGGGCAGGAATCATTACATGAGTAATTTAATTACATGTTTCAGTTGCACTATAATTACACAAATATAACCGTTAAATCGCCCAGAACTTCAAACATTAGTGGTTTTGCAAAATAATTACACCGAATTTAAATGTAATTGTGATTCTCAAGTACATTTGTGATTATGATTCTCAATTACAATTACTTCTTAATGCTAAATAATAACAATTAAAATTACTTCTTGAATCTTAGTAATTACAACTACATATAATTTAACTCGTGTCTGAATTCATTTTATTACAAGATATTTCTTATTAGCAGAAATCCTAAAAGTTAAATGAATCGGTACACAAGTGGGCGATCATAAAATCGACTTTATATTTATATTCAGCTTCTTTAAAAATATATCAATAAACTATAATGTATTAATAAATCTATACGCCAATGCACAATCTTAAACTGGATATCATTTTCATATTTTGGAGTCATTGTAAAAAACGTTTTTTTCGTTTTGGTGTCAAGTATTTCTAAATACTGTTACTTGTAATTGTATTATACTAACTTGGAAATATAGAGGGAAAATAACAATTACGTAAGAATAATTGCTAATATCAATTACTTTGGCTTCGCTTGTAATTTTATTTGTCGTCGCACCATTACAGTAATTGTAGTTCACCAGATAATTTTAATTAAAATAACAATTATGACAAATTATAACAATTAAATAGACAAAATTGAAAGTTTGATATCAATTATTATATTCAGTTAAAATCAAATATTCACGTACGCTTTGTTAATTTAATGCTGAAAGTGAAAAAAATTAAAATCTGTACCACTACAACCCATGAAGCGTCAAGGATGCAGTACTTTGTAAGGAAGTACTGTTACTAGACCTACGGTTGTGCAAGGAGCTGATTCGTTCTGAATCACGCTCGACCGCCAGAATTTTACCCAATTAAGAGTATCCAATTAATGAAGGCTGGGTGGAGCCCAGGAGGGCTCCACATCCCACAGGGTTGATTCATGGCTACAATGTAACAGAAAACATGTAATAGAAAACCCAGGTCCTTGGAGTTAGTAGCATCGTGCCTTACCACAGTGCCACCTCGCTTCTTAATTTAATGTTATGGTAACATAAATTTTAATTACTCTTTTTTTCAATTTTTCATTCATAACGATATCGGAGAACATTTTATTATTCAATGTTTTGGGCAACTTTATTTGGAATATGAACAAATAAATCTCTTGCTTTTTGCCTGACATGGAATGTTATTATGTTATTTCACTAAATGAAGTCACTTGGAAGCATATTGTACATTCCTAGTGAAAGAGCAACGCCAACTTTCTGTGGTCAGAAATTTATTTAAATTTGGTTGGACCCTCGATATCCCAAAGCGCAGCCATTTCCAGCAGTAATTAGCACAAATAATTTAACAATGGTTTTAAAAATTTAGGTAATAATTCCTATAAGCCATATCTTTGCTAATAATAGTCAATTTTCATTTTTTTTTTAAATTAAATTTAAACAGACATAAGACAACGTAAGCCGAATTCTTATATCAAAGAATTCCTTCGCCTACACAATTATGGAGACAACCATTAATAAATTTAACTTCATAGGCACTTAACAGAAAACGTAAATACCACTGACAAATCATTATGGAGAACTACTAAAATACGAATCCTTCAACCATCCACTTCTCACTGAAAATAAGACTTGGACACGATGGAAACTCAAATGTTCGGCGAACACCTCTTCAAAACCTTTAACCCCCATCCCGATATCCTTAATCCAACCCATCTTGAACATGTTGAAACAGTGATTACAATTCCACTCCAAATGACCCTTCCTCCTAATGCCTTTCATCCCTCAGAAATAAGGAACATCATCCACCAATTACCTTCTAAAAAAGCTTCTGGCCACGATCTTATCACAGCAAACATTCTGAAACAGCTCCCTCGTAAACCCATCCTATTCCTTACCTATATCTATAATGCTACACTCCGATCCACCTATTTCCCTGACCCCTGGAAAATATCTATAATAAAAATGTTTCTCAAACCCTCCAAGCCACTTGAATATCCATCTTCCTATCGTCCTATTTCACTCCTGCCCATGATGGGCAAAATCCTAGAAAAACTCGAATTAAAACGCCTCTATCCAATCCTTGACTCATATCATGTTATTCCTGACCATCAGTTTGGATTTAGAACATCTCATTCTACCATAGAACAGAGTCATCGAGTGGTTGGTGTTATATCTTCCACATTGAAGCGCGGTATGTACTGCACGGGAGTCTTCCTCGATGTTGAACAAGCTTTTGATCGAGTCTGGCATCCAGGTCTGCTCTATAAACTTCGTCAATTCCAACACCCAACATATTTCCTTATAATCCGCTTCTACCTCACTGATAGAACCTTTAAAGTAAATCATAACCTAGTCTACTCATCTCTCTTTTCTCAGTCCGTCGGTGTTCCTCAAGGTAGTATCTTAGGTCCCATTCTTTATACGGTTTATACAGCTGACATCCCAACCCACCCTAACACAGTCCTAACAACATACGCTGATGACACATGTATACTGTCTGTAAATAAGACCCAACTAATTTATTACAAACACTACACACACATAACATCTATTGAATAATGGTGTCAAAACTGGAGAATCAAAATAAATCCTCACAAATCCCATTAGATCACCTTTAATCTCCGTCGTAAACCTCTACCCTCCTGTTCTACAGTATCCTTTCTAAATACTCCACTAACGCCTGTTGAACAGATTCGATACTTAGGACTCCATCTTGACAAGAGACTTACTTGGAATCCACACACAAGACTGAAACGATAAGAAACTGCTCGTAGATTTCGATTGCTACAGCACTTACTTGACAAACGCTCTAAACTTCCCATTCACTACAAAAAATTGTATACACAACGATAATCAGACCAAGTTGGACATATGGAATTGAGCTCTGGGACTCCACCAAACCATCAAATTCCTCCCGCATCCAATACTTACAATCCAAAATCCTACGTAAAATCCTTGATGCTCCTTATTAGGTTAAACTCATTCATAACATCCCATTCGTTGCAGATTTGGCCCAAAACAGATATGCGTCTTTTCATTCCAAACTCCTTAACCATCCTAACCCTTTAATTCTTAATCTTTCATCCTTAACAACCACTGATAATCCTCCGAGGCGTCTGAAAAGAAAATGGCCACGGGACCTTCTAATTTAAATTAATGTTTGAAGTACCACCAAATATTGGTTCCTTCCCAAGATTTTCAAGTGTATACGAAACATACAACATATTTACTTATTGTATTATTTTGTACAGTTGTAAATTACATTAAGTAAATAAATAAAATTAAAAAAACTTCATAGGTACAGTCGTTTTTTAATTACAGTGATCAAAAACATCTCACTTACTTATAAGTCCGTGAGTGAATGTTAAAAACACGTACAGTCCACTGTATAGAGAATTTGTTTACATGTAAGGGAACAGTTCGCATGTTAGTTCACAATAAACTTTTCAACCACTGGGCTGATTTACACGTTGCTTTTTTCCAAATGCCTTGTGTCGTCCTGGGAAGTTTTAAAGCTACTAAAATACTCGATTTCTTCATTAGGAAAAAATTAAAGCACAAAATTAAACATTGTTGGTCAGTAGATTGAAAAATTATTAATATTTTGATAAACAATATTGACAAACAAAATAGTTATAAAATCATAGGAATTTCAATTATATAAAAAATGAGTAATGTTACTGGTTGTATTTTTTAGATTTTGAATTACTTATAGAATTATTTATTTTCAAACATTCCTATGAAATGTTTTTAACGAAAAATGATGAGCAAGTTTAAGTACTTATATACAATTATTATTAAATATAAAATAAATAAAAGAAACACAAATTAATTCAATGCCATTAGTGGACTGCTAAACTGGTTGCACAAGAGGATAAGGGTAGAAAGAAGGAAGGAATAAGCAATGAGTACTAAATTAAGGTATCTCTAACAACCATCTTCAATAGTTCTGTTTCTTTTAATTGCCCGTCCCCTGAGGACATACTCCAACCACTTCACAACCTGTTGGTCTGTCTGTTCTTGCTAAGGATTCCCATTCATTTACAACGTACTATGAAAGTCGTTTAATTAAGTCGTGGAAATGGCAATTAACATTATATTTGTCCTATATTATTATAATAACGTTATTTATTACGGTTAAAGCCTTCTTGTATTCCATATTCTGTTATAGTTCGGCCCTGCTCATTCTGATATAAATTCCTTAAGAGTTCATCTCCGAAGGCAAGAATAAAACCGGTATTCAGTTCAGGCTATACCTGAATAATGTTCTGAAAATGTTTAGTGATATTACGGGAGAAACAATTTACCACATAATTGTTTCTCCCGTAATATATAATATATGTAATATGTAAAGGGTCTTACTGCAGTCTTGAATCATATCTTCATCACCCTGTCATTTTCATAATTGATAATATTTTTTTCATTTCTTCAAAATGTGAGGCTAAATATTTTATTTTTAATATCATCATTCATTTATAAAAATAGTTTATATCAATACGTACTATAATAAAAGTAGAGTAAATAGGGTTTTCATTCTATTAGAACCCTAATTTTCTTCATCAAAATCCTGATCATTTTGTTTACTGGCTGATTTCATTCTGAAGTTAAAAATAAGTAGTAAAGCTTTTTTTTTTTTTTTTTTTATCCCTAAACTTATTAAATTATTCCTTGACCTTTAGATCAATCTAAACCTCCTAGATGAGGAAGACATTGCTTCTATAAGAACTCTCCAAGATAATGAATATTTTAAATAAATCTTTATATATACATCGTTTAAATTTACAACATTAAAATTACGTGTGAAAGGCGTACATATGAACGGGAAATGCTCGAAGCAGATGACCATGATTATGACTTAGATTTCATGAAATTTCTGAAAAAGATAAAAAAAAAAAAAAAAAAAAAAAAGCAAAAAATATGGTACAAAAAAGAATACTTTGATAAAAATCGCGTAAAAATGAAGTGAAAGTTTAAGAAGAATCCAATTTCTCTTTCAAAATTAATTATTTGTACATATAAATCCCAATAAAATGGTATGAAGATTGTATAGAAACTTTCGTCATTAGAAATAAAGTGAAAGTCCCTAGTGTAGTCATCCGAAAGTCCCCGCCTCTCATTCAATCAGCTGAGAATAGAACAAACAAATCTATTATAAGAAACCAGGGCCAAAGTCAGGGGGTGGCGAGATGGGCACAGGTATAAAAAAAAACGCAAAATTAACCATGAAACCGTTTTTATTTTCAAAATTACCCATTTTGAATTGAGGTTTAGCTTTTATTTGATAATAGCTATGTTTTCTATATTAAAACAATAAGAAATTTTATAGAAGTCCTAAAAAAGTATTGGACCGCCTACTTCCCCCCTATAAGGAGGGCGCAGATTTTTAAAACTCGTCAAGGGCCCAGAAGGGCCTTGCTATGCTAAGAATCTTAGTAACACTTTTTCATTTACATTTGAAACAATAAAGCTTATGATTTATAATTAAAGACCTCAAGGGACCAATAAATCAAAACGCTGAAAATTATTACCAAATGGTTAATTATTAGAATACTTGATTTTATTAATCATAAAGATTTTTTTTTTATTAATTTATTTATTGATATTTACAACTGTACATAAATACATCAAGTAAATTTGAGGAAATCATAATGGTATGGTACAAGCATGTAGAGAAACTACCCAATGGTAGCACTCTAAAAACATTTTTACAATATAAGGTCTCGAGGCCATCTTCTTTTCAGACGCCTCGGAGGATTGTCCGGAATAAAAGAGGAAGCACGATTAGAAACTAAGGGATTTGAGTGGTTAGGGAGTTTGTAATGGAAGGATTGATATCTGGTTCGGGCTAGATCGGTTACAAATGGAACATTAAGGTCTTTGTGGATGATTTTATTTGTGACAAAGTAGGAAGCATTTAGGATTTTACGAAGGATTTTGGATTGTAAGGATTGGATACGAGAGGAATTCCTCTCCATGTCCAGACAGGCCTTATAATTGTCATGTAAATCAGTCTTTTGTAATGAATTGGAAGTTTGGACCGTTTGTCAAGTAAGTGGTGCAATAGTCGAAATCGACGTGCAGTTTCCTGTCTTTTCAGTCTTGTGTGAAGATTCCAGGTCGTTTGTCCAGATGTAGTCCAAGGTAGCGGATCTGTTCAACAGGGGTAAGGGCAACATTATTGAAGGATACTGTAGGGCAGTCAGTAGGTTTACGGCGTAGGTTAAAGGTAATTTGATGGTATTTGTTGGAATTTATTTTAATCCTCCAATTACGACACCATTCTTTGAGGGCTTTGATATGGAATTGAAGAGTTTGAAATGCAATTAAAGGGTCATCGGCATACGTGGTGAGGATAGTGTTGGATTGGTTGGGATGTCTGCTGTATAGATTGTGCAGAGGATGGGACCGAATCATAAAGATTAAATTCAAAACGTTGTGAACTACTTAAGGACTACATTTTTTAATATAAAACAATATAATAATAAATTATTATCACAATTTTATTCTATTCATGTACACTCCACACTTCTCTAACGTTTCGGCCTTTTCAATTTGCAATTTTCATCTCCACACCAGTCAAAATATTAACTATTTTTAAATCTATAACTTTTGGAAATATTCGTAATGGTTTATTAAAAATTCAGCTGATTTCCAGTTGTTTCATTACTGGGGTCATTTTTTTCACCGTGCCTTTATATTTTAACGATAATAATGAAGGCCTAACGACCCCGAAGATTTGCTCACAAAACGCTCTCTGCATACATCCTTCCAGTGATGCCCCTCGAAACCCAATTCTACTAAATCAGTTTTAAAGCATTCCTCCTATCTATGTTATGTTCTATCCCTCGGACGTTTACCCATCGGTTCATTGTATATTAACATTTTAGGGATCTGCTCGTTACTAAGCCCTACATCCTTACACCTCGAGTGTAGGTCCCTTAGTTCAGCGTTATGTAATCTTATAAATTCTCCTGTTAATTCATCCTTTTTCGGTCCGAATATTTTCCGCAATACTTTATTTTCGAAAACCATAAGGCGCTATTCATCCCTTAGTGTAAGAGGTCACGTCTCGCATCCATAAAGAACAGTAGGAAGGATAATAGTTTTGTCAATTCTATTTTTTAAGTTTTTCGATAGAAAGCGCAAGCTAAGTAGTTTCGAAATTGAAAAATAACAAGCATTTCCGCCTTCAACCTAGCTTTTATTTCCTCATCAATTTCGTTCTTTTTAGTTACCGTAGAACCTAAATACTTAAACTTATCTACCTGTTCAAATGTATTTCCCTACATTCTATACCTATATCACCGAAATTGCTTACGTTTCTACTACTAACCATTTTGTTTTATCCGTATTTATTTCAAGACCTAGTTCCTTACTGGAGTTTATTAGGGTGATTGTATTTAGTTCAATAGTTTTTTTTTTTTGTCTTCACCCAATAATACCAAATCATCAGCATTCCCAAGCACCGGTACTTTACCACCCAAAGTTAAATCCTTTTCGGTATTCATCACACTTTTAATGATGTTAATGATTCTAGGGCTAGGTGATGTTAGTGATTCTAATAAGATAGGTGATAAAGAGTCACCTTGTTTTAAACCTGACCGGACTTGGAATCTCTCAAAATAATGATTATCAATTCGTATCTTGTTATACGTTTGGGTCATGTACATCCGTACGAGATTTACCAACTTCTTTGATATTCCCTGTTCTATCAAAATATTATACAGCTTTTGGCTGTCAGTAGAATTGTAAGCCTTTTAGAAATCTATACAAAGCTGATGAACTACCACGTTGTATTCCAAATTTTTCCGTAATGAAAAAATTTGATCAATAGTTGAACGATTTCGTCTAAAACCACATTGGTAGTCTCCGATAATTTCTTCTGCGTATTCTGTGATTTGACTAGTTAAGATTAGCGTAAATGTTTTATAACATACAGGAAGGGGTGAGATTCCTCGGTGGATATTACAATCCGTCGTCAGGCCCTTTTTGTGAACATGAATAAGCAGAGATTCCTTCCATTCCTTAGGCATCTCAATTTCCCAGATCTTTTTAACCAAAAGGTATATTTTAGGAACTCAAATTTCACCACATGCCTTGATTAGTTCACTAGGAATATTGTCAGACCCCCTGCTTTATAAGGTTTTAATTTTGCGATGGCCATCGTGACTACCTCCTCGGTTCTTCTATCCACGATTAAACACTCTGGTATTCAATCAGAGGAGATTGGTAATTGTTTCCCGTATACAGAATACTTTCAAAGTTTTTTTTAAACGTATCCAATATATCTACCGGATTAGCTAATATATTATTATTTTTGTCTCTTATTTTCGTCACTACAAAGCGGAATTTCCCGGATCGGTACCTTTGTACATTTTTCTGTCGTTATTTTCGATTTTGTTATTTTCTATGTCTATTATTTTATTTATAAGATATTCTCTTTTTTTATTTCTGAGGAATTTAGAAGTCCCTTTCTTTGCTACTCGGACGTAAGTAACATTTTTTTTTAGATACGATTATTGAGAGTTTTTAACTTCCTTGTTCGCAAATTTTAAGACACTCTCCATCGAACCAAAGTTTATTCTTATTTAATTTCTATTAAAGCTATTTATATTAATATTATCTCTGATTCTACCCATAACTTCTCAATGTCTTCCTGACCTTCATCTAAAGGTTCTAAGACTTCAAATCTATTTTTTATTTCTAGCGCGAATTGATTTCGAATTAAAGGGAATTTTTAATTTTTCAAGATCGAAATTTTCAGGGTACATGAAGTTTTTGCCGAATGTTCGCGATTACTTGTTCGTGATCTGAACCACATTCTGCCCCTCGACAGGATCTCACGTTAATTATACTATTTTGCCATCTATGTTGTGCTGGGACATAATCGATTTGATTACGCGTTTGTGATTCCGGTGATGTCTAAGTATATTTTTGAATATCTTTACGTTTGAATGTAGTAATTTTGATTATTAGGTTTTTCGATATGGCAAAGCTTATTAGTCGTATATTATTATCGTTACTATATTCATGCAAACTTTCTTTATAGATCGTTGAATAATATACTTCTTCGTGGAAAGAAAACTTTTCCTAATAAGAAATCCAGTACCTCACAAATAATTACTACTCCCCCCGTACCAAATAGTGTACTTCTCCTCCTTTAACGAATTTTGGACTGAACATGGTTCAAAAGGAATTTTTTTAATATTGTTTACTATTCTTTAAAATTAAATTGCTTTGAGTTCAAAGCTTTGAGTACATTGCCTGTATCTTTGTTATTATTAATCTGATAAAGATCTTTATTAGCAATTTAACTATCTACAAATTTTCACTCATCCGAATGTTCTGGAAGATTTATAGTTTTCCAAAAATTGACAAAAAAAAAGTGAACTGGTCGCAATCAGAGCCTGCTCAAATAATTTTAAAAACATTGTTTATACTGTCGAAAGTTCAACATGTTTTATCTTTGTAATAATTGGCCTATTCTAATGATTTTTATTATTTTGTTGAAAATCTATTCACCTTTCAAGTAACAGTGTACTAGAACTACTTATTTTTGGGAGGGGGAGGGAGATCTCTAGGTTCAATGTATCTTGAAATGTAAAAACTCAAATTTAAAAAGTGCATTATTTTATTTTTTCCTAGATGATCACAAAGATCTATTATTGAAAATAATAAACCAAAACAAACACCAATTCATTGTTCTTTACAAATAATGGTCTAATTTCTATGATTCTAGTTTTTTGTAATGAATTGTAATGCCTTTCAAATTACCATAATACAATGTACCTAAAGATGTACACTTTTTGAGGTATGGACAAATAAAATATTCTTTTGTTTAGATTTTCTGATTTTTTATATATATGTATACAAAAAGTTAAAGTGTTTTCAGAGAGAAAATTTTTGGTAAGTTTCAACAAAATCGATTCGCTCGTTCAGGAGGTAATTTAATTGCTTTTTATTGATATGACTTAGGAAAAAGGATTCCAAAACATTTTATACTTTTCCTATTATTTATATTTATATCTTCATAATTGACCGAAACATGTCCGTTAAAAACAACTAATCAAATGTGGGAATACCCAAATTTTGGAATTTACTTTAAATTTAAAATTCTAAATTTATGTTCCTTTTTTTCTTGGTCTATTATAAAAGTTCTTTGTTAAAAAAAAAAATAAACCAAGTATTTTTTACAGATTTACTTATACGGTTCCAAACTGATTCGGACGTGTGGACGTATGATATGCTCATTGAATTAGAAAGGAAATATTATCGGCTACTTAATTTTAAAAATCGAAAATTACAAATTTCTTAATTAATTATACAATTACAAAAAAACAACAGATATCTGACATTTGGGAAATTTCCATTATGAAGGGGGAATTTCATTTAAATTTCATGAAATCACAATCTAATGATGCTGAGTTGTTGTCAAAATTAATAAATTTCAAAACCAAAGAATAAATTTGAGAGGTAAGGGGTAAGCTGACAGGAGAGTATGTTAGCAAAATAAGGTTGTAGACTGTTGGGGCGGGCGGGGTAGAGCCATGTGCTATCGATTCCTGCCCGCCACTCCCCGAGCCTTTCCTTCTCTCCTACCTGATGAATTTTATCGTCAATCCGAAATGTGCAAAACCTATTGGGTCCTAGATCTTTCACTAATAATAAAATAATTATATTTATATGTTCTTGTACAGATGCAGAAAGCTGTAGTACTCCTGACAGCGTGCAGCGATAAGAAGTTAATGAACATTTCATATTAAATGTTTCTAGTCTTGAACCAGGTAGGTTTTATTTCTAACAAAAACTGAAAATGATATAAATAACTTAGATAATGTAAAGAACTAAAATAAGTAAGTAGTGGAAACTCAAAATAAAACAAAAAAAATATCAGTATGTAATATATTTCCAGTGAAGAAAATGTAAAGTGCAAATTTTTAAATTTAAACAGGAGTAATAATAATATTAAGTGACTATATTTAATATTATACGATGATAATTATTTAAAACAACTATTAAAAATGACATCTTAATAGACTCAACTGCTAATAGATGTATTAACACTATTTTTTTGTTGCTAAATTATTAGTGTTGTCCTGGAAAGGACACACAAAGTATACCTTTTTGGTGAATTATGTATACGAAGGTAATTAGATTTCTAAAATAAAAAAAACAATTTTTAGAAAGAAATATGTCCCATTGAATTTTTTACTTTCACAATGGTCTTTACGAAACAATGGGAAAGTTGACTGTCCACGACTTGTGACTTCAAAATATTGTCTTTTGTTTAATACATTATCATTTATAAATATTATTCTGTTAGCAATAGAAACAAATTTTCTTCTCTTGAAAGTTGGATTTTGGTAGAATGTAAACATTAATAATGTAGAGCAACATTTTATAAATTAATTCCTTGTGATATACTGTACAAGAATCAAGATACAAGAACAGAGAATATACGATTTTTAATCAATAGATTTAAATTTGGATATATATTGCAAACTTTGAATATTTACCTTAATTATTTATAATGATTACAGTAAATTATTAAAACCATGTCATGAATGATAAATGATTATATTTCTTTGATAGATTAAGTTAGTTCTTGCCATAATAATTATATTTTAATTGAACATTGGCATTAGTCATTCTTGCCAGGATGCATCGGGTCATGTAATGAAGGTATTGATTCGTTAAAGATAACACAGCATAAAGTTGCAGAGATCGACTTGATGCTCAAAAATAATGTATCTAATAATCTATATATTTATATATATTTTTCATAATCACAGTACAATTCCTAATAATATATATTGTAATATTCTGTAGACTTAATAATATTTCGTTGATATTAGAGGAGAAGAAAGACTTTAATATAGAACCTCTCGGTATTTCTGCTTCCATGCGATTTTCGTTAGAACTAATTCTTCTCTGAAGAAGTGTGTTCCACTATGGTCTATAAGTATATTTGAATCAAATGAATTTTGTAATTGGTTTTCTGTATTTCAAACATTTTTTTTTTCATCATTTGTTTTCAATACGTATTTCTTCACCGTTTTCTTTTAACGACATTTTTGTTTCTCATTATTCAGGCCCGTAGTAAAAAAAGCGATGTTGGTAATATGAAAGGGGGACCTTCTTGGTATTAATGGAAATATTCTTTTTATTATAATATAGATATCCATTGCTTGAATTATTTTAAACATTATTTGTATTTATTTAATTATGCATCATGGCAAAATGCATTTAAATCATAGTCGCCGGCACTTAAGAAATGTTAGTGGAGAGGGGGGTTAATGAACATAATATATTTACTAAATGATAGTATTATATTAAAGTGTTGTATACTTTTTGATTTAGATTGGACTGCCAGTGTCCGATAAATGGCTAAAATAATTTTTAAAAAACGGTAAAGTACAAAATTTGTTCTTTACGTAAAGATCATCCATCTGGGAAGTATCTGATCTAAAATGACAAACTTTGTAATGATCAAAACTGTAGATCTGCTGGTTGTATGAAGTACGCCCTCAACTAAAGGCCAGGCGCACATTCACTTTGATTAATTGGTGGAATTCAGTGGACTGTATATAATGAAAGTAATGATTAAATGAAGCATGATTAATTCAAACTAAATTCTATTGTCTAAGTTACAGGTAGGAGGTGGCCAAAATAAAACATTTATTGTTAGATAGTGTTAATTAATTTACAATGATTGTGCTATGGAAAACTGTTGATGTAGATGATAATGATGGATATTAGTTATGCTGATAGGTGGACTTACTCCATTCCTTTGCTATTATTCCTCATTCCCCGATCTCCTTCCTCCTCCTCTATCCAGGAGGGCACTACTCACTCATTTTGTAGTAAAAAATGACAATGAAGAAAAGGAACTGCTGTTGGCAAAAACCAAGTTGGCTGTCTGATGCCCAAGTTGCTTCTCTTTCACAGAGAGCGCTGGAGGAGGTACTTTTGTTGTTTGCCACATGGGGTGCTGGTAGTGCCTACATTATGGGAGCTCCCCAATCCAATTCAGACATTCGGTTACCTTAGGTTACACAAAACACTGGTGATATCCGTTTGTTAGTAGCTGTTACCGTTTAGTCAGAATATACTTTAAAAAATCTTATCATGCAATATTGATTTTTTTTTGGAGTAGTAAAATTTGCAATACAAATTTAATTTTTTGGAATTTTTCCGTTGGATACTGGTTAAAAACTATAATTTTGTCAATTTAAAAGTTTAGGTAGATTAGGTACTTGAGGTAGATTAGAATTTGACGTGATGAGTGACTGAATGAGAAGTTATGACTCACTGATGGATTGAATGAATGATACACACCAGAGATTGTAAAGTATTTAGTTTCTAAATGTAAGGAACTCGCCAACAAAACAAAATTTATGTAATGGACTCTTACTTGAAATATTATCTATATAAAATAACTATTTTCATGGTCTAAAGTCACTGAATTTCTAGGTAAAGTTGGTAAAAATGTTGATTTCTATCATATTCATGCACCGAATATGCGCATATGTTAATATGTTCTTAACAACACATTCGATGCAGATTTTACTGTTCATAAATTCTTAAAATAATAAGTTTCTGCTAGGAAGCACTATATCAGAGGCAAAATTCATTGAACTGAAAAAAAAAAAATGTTTTAATTAATACTATAAACTAATCAGAAGTCGAGAGACAGCAGGACTAGTTTATTTTTAAATTACGTCGGATAAAGTAATCAAAACTATCATCTACTTTACTACGTTTATTTTCACCAAAAACCCTCATTTCACTATCCCACAAGAGTAGATATAGGTTTGCACAAGTAATTCAGCGAATAGACGGGTCAGGGTCTTACGAATTTGGAAAAACTGCATCTTCCAATACCTGAGGGTCCGAATTTTTATTTTGAATTTATTTAAAATACTTTTAATATAAAGACACTGTTATTATTAAACGAAAAACTCCATTAACGTGAAAACTCTATTGCTTGATAAATTGCATCAGTCTAAAAAAGGATTTTTTCGTGGTTAATTTTGCACCTTCATTGGACCTGCGTCCATGGCGGGACATATCTCGCCACCGCCTAGCTACGGCGCTGAGGCGGGATCTAAATTTTCTAACGTGTATGAGGATCTTTAAACACAAATCAGCTCATATAATAATTTAAATGTTGAGTCATCAATTTCAAAATTCAGTGACAAATAAATCAGAATTCCGCATTAAAATGAAAAAAAAAAAACAATTATGTTTACTAATCTATTTTCCGATCAAAAAAAAAAATCGTCTTCCCTAACAGATAAAAACATACAGCATATTATTACAGGCAATAATAATTTCGTTTATAGGTAAAAGTGCTTATGGGATGATATTGAGAAAAACACCAATTTTATTTTTCGTTCGCAAGCTCCTTGAAGCCTCTCACATCAAGTAGATACCAAACAAGGTCCCTACTTAAGAATTCATCTTTCCTTCTAGCCTGACGGCCAAGAGATAATCGAGAAAAAATATATTTCGCAAATTTTTAATAGGAACACACTGGTCGATTATGATAATAGTGTTCACACCCCGAGGATTAATATTAAAATAAATAATGGCCATTCATTTCTGATACTGTTAAAAAATCAGTTTAATTCAACGTACTTTTTTTTTTAATTATAGTTTACATGAAGCATATTTTATTTCATATTTTTTTTGGCCTAGTATGTGTTGTGTATTTAATTATTTTTAAATTTTTATATTATCACTTTTTTTCAATTAATTATATAATTTAGTCCGTAAGTAGTTATATTATTTCATCATCTACTCAATATATCTTCTATCAAATAGTTAAATTATAACTAGAAATGAGATTTTCTTTACTAAATGTTCTTATTTTTACTTCCACTTACCTATTAATGAAATATAGAGTAAGAAAAAGTATTGCTGAAGTGAATATTTCTAATCCGAGTTTTCAACGTAAATACATATTTCTATAATACAAAATATTATACACATGTGTGTACGTATGTGAAAAGCTAAGCATATAAACGATAGGATTTACCAAACTGATATTTAGGGTGTAAATTTTATGATATTTCTCTATATTAATAATCTCACATTGTTTTTAGTAATGGAAAATAGATAACCATGATAACTTACTATAGCAGAAAAAGAAAAATATTCTCCTAGTTTGCATAGTAAAACACATTTTCTTAAATAAAAGTAGTTATATAGACGTATGAGACACAGTTTATCCATTCGAATTGAAAACTAATTCGCATTTTTTATATAGTTCCTGGATTGGTACAATACTAGAAAATATCTAACAATAGTTATTCAATATAACTGCGGTAAAGTACGCGTTCATAGAAAAAACCACTAAATTTTTGGATTTCTCTATTTTTTAACGATCTCCAAACCTATTGATCTGACTAAAAATATATACAAAGTATTCTTTTTTTAAAAAAAGAAAATGAGTAAATTTTAAACGAATAAAAAACTGTATCTGTAATGCTTACCAAGATACAGATCTTTTCATGCAATATTTTTCCGAAAAATATGAAAAATTGGTCATTGATCATTAGTAACTAATGGTGAGTCGTTCGGCAATGTATGATATAATATTATTAATATGTATGACATAGTTCAAAACGAAAATGTTTTTGTCAGTTCGTAAAGACTAGAGGATTTTAGAAACGTCTTGAAAAAAAAAATCTGGTTCTAATTCCGTTAACAGTCTACATATGAGATATATTATCAGTACTTCTACCAATAATATTATTATCATCCATGATAAAAAAATAATGTAATAAGCATGAAAGAGCTTAAGAAAAAAAAATATCACTTATCAAAAACTATTGTTTATTAAGACAATGTAAAACACAAAATATTAGAATTTATGAAGTAAAATTTATTTTTTAAATAAAACAATTTATGTTAGAGCTAAACTAATGTCAGAACTATTTCATTATCTTATCTACATTTTGTTTGTCAAGAGCTAAGTATCGCAAAAATGCAACAGTTCAGAAATTAAGATTAGCAATACCAACAACAAGCTATGCAGGGCTACCTGAAACTTATTTTTGCTCTCTAATTTTTAATTATTACGGAGGCAAAAATTTGGCCTCAATTAAGACAAATTTAAACAAAGGGAAACCTCAAGTATCTTAAGTGAGAATAAAATACAAGCTTAGCTATCCTTATTTCAGCTGTAATGTAACAAGACAACTGGGGTGGCTCTAGCGAGAACTGGTTAATGTATTTAACGCCGGTGTCCCCTGCCCACATCCACGGTCACGGAACCAACAATATGCCCTCTGCTGAGGATCGAGACCTGTAAATAAGTCTGCACCTCTGTTGGTTAGGGGAAATATAAATATAAATAGTGGAATAAATGCTGCTTCCCTTAGGCCAAAAAAAAAACTAGTCTTGAAAAATGGTCTCTGTGTTAGCTCAGAAACGAAAACTTATATTTCATATAATAATCTTTTCACTTTTATGAGACTGCTTATTATTGTTTAAATGAAATAAATTGTATCTACTTCAATTGCCAAAACACACTTTATTTCTTCCAACGTTTCGGCCAATTCGGCAACCCTTATGGACAATATCAATAATTTATTTTTAAATATTTATTTATTGCTATTTACAACTGTACATTATAATTATCTGATCTCAGTTAAATTGGAGTTTTATAGGTGTGTAGAGAAACTAACCATTGGTAGAACTTTAATGACGTTTTACATTAGCAGGTCTCGTGGCCATCTTCTTTTCAGGTGCCTCGGAGGATTGTCAGGAATGGAAGAGGAAGCAAGGTTAGAAACTAGTGGGTTTAGGTGGCTAGGGAGGGTATAATGGAAGGAGTGGTATCTGGTTTGAGCTAGATCGGTTACATGTGGAACATTAAGGTCTTTATGTATGATTTTAGTTGTGACAAAGTAAGGAGCTTTGAGAATTTTACGAAGGATTTTGGATTGCAATGATTGGATACGAGAGGAATTCGAAGGTTTAGTGGAGCCCCAAAGCTCAACTCCGTATGTCCAGATTGGCCTTATTACAGTAATGTAGATCAGTCTTTTGTAATGAATTGGAAGTTTTGACCTTTTGTCCAGTAAGTGCTGTAAAAGTCGAAATCGACGTGCAGTTTCCTGTCTTTTCAGTCTTGTGTGAGGATTTAGGTTAGTCGTTTGTACAGATGTAGTCAAAGGTAGCGGATCTGTTCGACAGGGGTATCAATAATTTAAAAACTTTTTGCAGGCTATTCTGCTCAAGTCATCAATTTCAGTTAAAATGACCCTATTTGGCACTCTTCACATTATTTAATACTATTAAAACTTTTAATTACAAATCAATTTAACACTATTATCACTTTCGAATCAGAACAACTAAATTATTGTTATTGTCCTTGAGGATGGCGGAATTGGCAGGAACGTTGGACTTTTAAAGAAATAAAGAGTATTTTGTGACTTAAATCGGAATCGATTTATTTTATTTAAACAAAAATTATATATTTAAAGTAGGTACATACAATTTAAGGATTTAATAGCAACGTTTTTGCTAAAATCGATTCACCGGAAGAGCTACTTAATATCATTAATCAAATTTTCTCCAAAACGGCACTAACGATTTTGACTAAATTCATCATATCAATGCAAAATCAAGTTGATATTAACATCAGCTAAGTCTTACCCTCATTTAACAAGTCCTACCAGGGTCAAACATAAGTCTCAACAGCCTAAAGTACCTTCAAATTTGTTTGTTTGAAATAATAAACAATGACTGAATAAAAAAACATGCAACAATTTCATAATAAATTAAGGAGAAAAATAAATTTGTTACGTCGGTCCATGATTTTTATGACACAAGAAACAGTTTTATAACCTAACCAATAAATAAAAATATAGCAAGGGAAAATTTTGCCATCGTGAATTGTACAAAAGTTGTCAAATTTGAAACGAGGGATGATAATTCTAAGTTGCTCTGTTGTGTAATGCGCGCAAAAAAACAGATTTTTATTGTAATTTATATAATGAATAGGTAAGCTGTTTTATTTTTACAACACCGTCTGTTTTACATAAGTTGTTCCCGGATGAAACAGGGGGGGGGGCAGGGGGACCAAACTCATCTGCCTACATCAATCCGTAGTCGAGATATGATTTTTTAAAGGATTTTTCAAGAAATCACATTTTTTCTATATAAAGCCAAACTTCTCTCATCTAACTGAGCATTACTTAATTTTTTCAAAATATAAAATGAGTTTCCAAAAATATAGTGACCTATCTGTAGGAAAATATAGCTTAGCTAGGCAAGTTAATGTAAAGTACACAAATAAAAATAAATAAATTACTGCATAAAATTTAACGGAATAAATTTTCGAAACACCATTTGGAACTTCGTTAAAGTGATTTCATATCTAGCTTTCCAACGATACACCAAATTTAGGCAAGCAATTTTAATTTCAAAGAGACCTTGAGGTTAGGAAGGTAAAACTCAGATATCTTTATTATTATTTTTTTTTTTAGCAAATATTAATTAAATAAATTTAAAATAATTAGTAGCATTGATCTCTTTATAAAATAAATAATATTTTTTTCGTTCTTAGTTTTTAAATAATGGGAAGGTAATAAATGTTTTTTTTCGTATTAATATTAAATATAAATATGTAATATTTTATAATCATTCATTGTAATAAATCTGGTTTGTTACAGGATTGCTCTTCGCTGGTTTATATTACCCAAATTTGCATTCGACTTCAAATGTAATTGTTATTATATCAAAAATTGGCCTTGAGAGGGAGTCTTGGATCTAGTGATTACAGCACAATGTAAACACAAAGAAGAGCGGAAAGGTGAAGCCAACAGGTAAGTGTGATGTAATCAAGAGAAGACACAGTAATGGTCCTCATCACGCGAGTTCCCCCTTAGACCAGTTGCCTGTTAGCATGTCATCAACAGGCTCTGCTCTATTCCGATAGCTCTCTGGCCTTTCTTGTATTTTAGGTTTTAACATTATGAATCAGCTTCTTTGAAATACACATAAGAAACCATTGCATTTCTTAAAAACCAAACGCTTCCATCTACTGATTTTATTGAGCCGTCAGAAAACATAATATGGGATTTAATTGGTCAGGAAGTTGAATTATTTATTCCGTCCAGTTCCACACAATCAAGGAACCATAAGATTCATGATTCCCTACTATAATGTTTCATTAATTGCTCAGAGTAGCAAATATTCTATTCAATGTTAAAATTTTTGTAATTAAATTTTTTTTTTTAATAATTTATTTATTGTTATTTACAACTGTATACACATATATACAAGTAAATTTGCTGTAGGTGACATAGTGACATGATACAAACATGTGGAGAATCTAACCACTGATAGAACTCCAATAACATTTCTAGAGGAGAAGATCTCGAGGCCATCTTCTTTTCAGACGCCTAGGAGGATTATTAGGTAATGAAGGAGAAGCCAGGTTAGAAACAAGTGGATTTGGGTGGTGGAGAAGTTTATTATGGAAGGAACGGTATCTGGTTCTGGCCAAATCGGCAACATATCGACCATTGAGGTCCTGATGGATGACTTGATTTGTGACAAAGTAAGGAGCATTAAGGATTTTACGAAGGATTTTTGACTGCAAGGATTGGATTCGGGAGAAATTTGATGGTTTAGCGGAGCCCCAAAGCTCAACTCCGTAATTAAAATTTACAATGGTAGTAAAATTAGCAAATGTACTATTTTATGAATAAAATATGACTGTACCTTATTTATAGGGTGGATCGGGATCTGCAGAACATACCTCATTAATTGATGCTACACCACATTTGCAACAGAAAGTTAAGGAAAATCAGGAAAAATAAAATTTGTGTTTTAAGCTGTTTTTATTTCGAACCCGGCACACTTGGATTTCCATCTCTTGGTTTAGAAAGGACTGTTCACTCCAAACTAATTTTAATTATTAGATAAAATATTTTATCGGAATTAAAATGAATTTTGTCAGACATAGAAAAAATTTGTTTTGATGTGGAACTCACCTGTACATATTAAGAACATAATGTACAGAGGAAGGTCGGGTAGCAACAGACACATAAAATTAGTTCAAATAAAAAATTTCATCCGGTACATTCAAAATTTCTACATGTATTTAACTCTAAAAACAAACCTTAGAACTTCTTCAACTTGAACTTGTTTTTTTTTAGTAAAAACAAGTACTAAAATTACTTTGACCTTGAATTTTTGACAATACAAAAGATGTTAGACAGCCCAGGACATACATTGGGGTACCTCCACACAATTAATAAGATTACTATTATTACTATTAAAATTATTTTTAGCCTAACAAACATCACAATTGTAATAATTATCTGATATATTAATATAAAGAGAATCTTCCTGGGCCCAATTTTTGCATTCATGGCGTGGGTCCGATCTTCTTTAAATATTTCTCCACATATGATGAACTCGGTCTCTTACTCTCCTTGCGAATGCCTGAATGTATTTAATAAAGTTTTAGTTCCATTATCTATATAAAGCTGATTAACTACCCCGTTATATTCCAACTGTTTCTGCAATATTTGACTTAACGAAAAAATTTGATCAATAGTTGAAACCACATTGATCGTCTCCGATAATTTCTTCAGCGTATACCGTGATTCGGCTAGTTAAAATTAAGTTAAATATTTTATAACATACAAGGAATGTGATCCCTCGATAGTTATTACAATCCGTCGTCGGCCCCTTCTTGTGTACAAGAGTAAGTAGAGATTCCCTTCATTCCTCAGGAATTCCTCAATTTCCCAGATCTTTCTAATCAAAAGTGTATTTTAGAAACCCCAATTTCTATAACCGGAGAACTCAGAAGGCTACACAGCACTGAATTGAGGAAACTACACCAGGTAAATATAATACAAGTTATAGCATTGCGGTGTATAAGATGGGCGTGTAAGGTTGTAGGGCTTAGTAACGAGTGGATCCCTAAAATAATAATAAACATTGAACCGACGGGTAAATGGCTGAGGAGTCGACCGAAACATAGATGGGAGAATTGCGTTAAAACTGATTTAGTAGAATTAGATTTGGAGGGAGTGATGGCTTGGGGAAGGATGTACATAGGGAGCGATTGGTGGTATCGGCATCGAACCTTCGGGTTCGTTAAGCCTTTAATATCATTATTTAGTTCCATTATCTTCATTTTTCCTCTTGTGAATTTAACCCACATTTTTTGTCTTCTTTACGTTTTTTCTTTCATTCACACTCCTTTTTTATATGTCGAAAATGCAATAATATGAAATTTAAACAACCAATGTAATACTTAAAAACTTCCATGAATGTTTGATCGAATCTATGAAAATTTTTTGACGCTAATAAAACAGGCAACAACGAATTATTCACTCCCCGCCCACACTATAACCGAATTACATTTGCTTAGACTTTAGAAAGAGACTTTTCTCTAATTTTATTTGTGACGTAAAAAGAAGCCTAGAGGATTTTAAGAGGAATCTTAAATAATTAAAATTTAATTCGTAGAAATATGGAGTTTTAGTTACGATAAACTTCGTATGTTCAAATAGGTCTAATTATAATGATGTAAATGAGTCTATTGTAATTGATTGGAAGTTTCTTCTCGTTTTAGAGTACTATAAGATATCTTTTTGGCAAAATGAATTTTCAGAGTATCTATTCTAAAAGGACAGGAAGAATATTAATAATACAATTGAAACCCTCAAAATTGTGACATCAGTGTCGTTTATAATTCTGTTTTTATTAAATATTAGAAATTTTGTTTCAAATTTGTGTAATTAGGTTTTATATTAAATTTTTGTATCGTAACTGGTACAATTACTGGTTCTTGGAAATATATTGATTTATTAGCTACAGATTCAGAACACATTCTGGAGGATTTTGTTAATAATCCCATCAAAATATTTATCCTTTAAAATATCATAATTCATACCATAAAATGTAATATCTTCCATCAGGCGGTAAAATTCTTGAAATATGATAAACTGTTAGGACGCTGGATGCCATCAAAAAGAGTTGAGGACCGCAAGCGTGAGGGCTACTTAGCGGAGCCGATAAGATGATGGGCTGAGAAGTAGTCAACATCATCAGGCTCACGGGGATCAATCTCCGAACCATCGCCGAGGATTAAACACCCTCCAAGGTGTTTGTTATAGCCATCCACTAAGCGCTAAATATAAAAGCATCATCTTCGTCATATATATCATCACACAAGGAGGTTTTCTACAATATATCATTAGTTTATTTTAGTAACTTTAATAAATTCCAAACGAAAAAATAACTTACACTCTAAAACTAACGGAGAGTTTTGGATTAAGTACTTCGTAAGGAAGGATTGTTTCTTTACAACAGGCCATGTATCATTTGCCTACTTTATAGAGGCTAAGAGAGCCCCAGAACTATCTCCCTAACACAAACTCGATCTAAATTCAAAACCCCAAGGAGGAGAATAAAAAATGATTATGTATTGTATGATTAAATTAGCCTGACATAATATTCATAGAAACAATCAGAATCACCTAAGTTAATAGTTATAAAAGAGAATATGTATGTAAAATATGAAGCAACCATTTCAGACTTTTTGGGACTTCTATTAAGTAGGTTAGTTTTTGACTTAACAGAGGGGAAGCCAGAAGAAAAATTATTTTGTATTTGTGCAGGTTGCTGTGAATCGTCCAAAAGCACAGTTTAAAAAAAAACAAAAAAATTTTTTTTTAATAGTTATTTTTTTTAAGCGCCAGTTATCCTAAGGGTTATTTGAGTTTTTTGAGTAAGAAACCTAAAAAAACTGACTTTAAAAAACTTGTGTTTTTTTAATCCCGTTTTTCCCATTGAATTTGTGAATTTAACTACTTTTACGCAGCCAGGCACAGAATTGATGTATTTTTTTAATTGTTAAGATGAAAAAAAACTTCCAAATAGAATATTAACTATTCTTTATTTTGCTTGTACAACGTTTCGGGACAATTATCCCCTAATCATGCACCTTTATTTCCTAAAATTGTAACAATTAAGTTATTCTTATCAATAATTTGTATCTATGGTATATGTATGCATTTAAAATTCGTATAATCATATTTACCACATATCTATCAATTTTTATTTTGAAATCATATCATTTATACACTTACAGTTTAAAACTGATTTATATCTACATTATTTAAATTATTGTCTTTCACTAGATTATATTCACCTCAATAATTTGTTTTCACCTTAAAAATTTAAAAAAATTAATGTAATCAACTTCCTTAAAAAGAAAATCCAGAATTGATATAATTTTTCCGAGTTTAACTTATAAACATTATTAAGAAAACAGAGTTTCTCGGCAGAATAAAACAGTCGAGCTTATTTGCTAAAAGGTTGATAGTTCCACGAACAACCAACATAACTAATGAAGATATTTTACAAAACTTTACTTAAAGATAATATTTGATATTTGCACTGTAAAATATAAGATATTATTAGCGACAACCAGATTCCCTAAAACAATAACTTTCAACGATTGTAGGTACAACGATCTCCCCTAAAAAAAGAGATCGAAGATTCATAATATCAATTGGTGAAAATATGGAACTATTGCCTTAAAAAATGTTCATAAGTTGTTTTGAAAACAAAACAGACACGTTTTATCACAAACGATAAATGATTTCGTCTATCCTTCCTTACTTCTCCATGTTTCAAATAAGAAAATTCATTATTTTCACTTTAGCACAATTCAGATGAGCCCTTTGTAAGAAAAACAATCTCATTTTTCCATTAAAAACAACTAAAATTATTCATTTCCTTCAACATAAAAAATGTCTCTTGCTGAAAATATAATGTATGTTCCCAAGACTATTTGGGATTGGATTAAATCCCATCCTATTCAGAAATAATAATACTCCTGCCCCTAATTCTGATGATCAAAATAAAAATAAAAAACCATATGATCCTGGCAATGAAATATAGTAATATTATCTTGTTATTTATAAAATCGTAAAAAATAAATTGTTTAAACATTGGGATGGAAAAGGATTTATACGAAAGAGTGCAGAAAATGGATGAGTTTATTCTTCGTACTTAACATTACTACAGTTCATTGCCCATTCACTAAAAATTACTATAGTTTGAATTATAGCTTTTAATATGCCCACACATAAACATTAGGACCAAGACAGGAAAAGTGAAATAAAAAAAGAAAATAGAAAGAACATAATCCAAATTTACAAATCTTTTTCTATTTGAATTACCGAAACAAAATACGCTACTGCAATAAAGTTTGACAGCAAAAACTTTGTGTTAAGAAAAATAAAAACAGAAGGAAACATAAAATAAGAATTGTCAATAATGAAAATAATAGAAAAGTAATGAAAACTCACCTTCATGAAAACTGCATCCTAGGAAAATCCGGTGATATTCATGTTTAGTTCCATTTTCTCCTTTAAAACAAAAACAAAAAACTTTATTTGTATATAGTAAGATAAAAATTCCATATAAGGCCACCTTAAGGGCCTTTTACACTAACGTAACTAAACAATTATAGTGGTTCACATGAATTATGCTGATACACAGGCTAAGGGACACAGAGATGTGCGTGCAAAACATACCCGCACATTAGAATGAAACTCATGTTACTACTAGCTTAATGATTTAGTTAGAGAAATATGAAACGGCTTGTAAGCTCTACAGAGATTAATTAATTAATAACTAATTTGCTTACAATTTCTAAGTTATGGTATTTTTTGCAAAATAAATTTCAATAATATAATTAAAATGTACTAGGCATTAATAATTATAATACAACAAAATTTAATTGTACAAAAATTATATGTTTTTCTAAATCTTGAAAATTGAATAGAGGAAATTCAATCATTGTAATAATAAATTAAACATTTTACTGCAAACCATAATAGAATAAGAAATAAATTCGTTTTCTAAGTAATAATAGAAAATTTCTTTTAGCAAAAACCAGGAAATAAATAAAATCCACTAATAAATATAAATTTAATTTACATATTAAAAAACTAATTGAAAAAAAATATAAATTAAATTTAAATTCGGTTTGAGTATTCGACACAAAATTTGTTGTACTTTAAAATGCCATCTCTCAACCTCAAAAAATAATTCTCATTTTTTACTTTTTAGGTTTTAAAGTTACAAAAGTATGGGGTGAGGTTATTTTATAATGCAATACATAGTTCAAACTACGATATTATTTCTTTCGATTTTAAATTAAATGTCATAATTTGACAAAGGATCAGTGAAATTCGGTAAAAGCACCGAAACTGTCATGACGTACAAGATACTCTTAAAAATATTCTTCTATTAAGTTGACCTCCATTAAAGTTTGTTCCGACAATTTTTACTTTCACTTACCTATACATGAAATATCATGCAATTTTTCACACTTGGAATTCCTCTAAAACGGCTAAAATGATTTTGATTAAACTCGGTAAGTCAACGTGCAATCAAATGCTCTTTGATACCATTAAGGTCTTATTTATTTCTTTTTAATTACTTTTTATTTATTGATAAATATAAAATCTGCCACACAGTTGTGGCATAAGTAATAGTGAGGACTGATCACATTAATACTAAAATAAATAAATAATTGAAAAAAAAACACATAAAAATAAATAAAACCTCTCTTAAACTATATACAAACAGAAGGATAAAGAAAATTAACATAGGTCAAACTGTGTGTATATAAAAATAAATAAATAATAATAAAAATAATATAATCTCTAGTTACATTTACACTCTTTTATACATTTTTGCACACAGTCGATCTGAGAATTCCTGAACCCACTCTATCCCCCAAGTGTGGGGGGTAGAGCAGAGCTCAAAAGATCCCAGCGCATCCCTCTCGCAGCATCACTGGTAGTGAGTGAGCTATTGGAGGTTGAGTAAGTGCACTAAAGTAGGTCTTATTCTCATTGAAATAGTTAAATGGGGTTTTAATGCCGAATTTCCAAAAAATTTTACTTTATAAAGTACCTTTAATTTTGTCTATTTGAAGAAAATAACAGTTCTCATTTTCAATAATAATAAACAATGGATAAATACAAAGTATTAATGAATTTTATGAATAACTAAAGGAAAAATAGTAACAACCGGTTCGAATTGGAAAAGCCGAGACCACCTTATCTTTTTTGATTGCATTATTTCTTCGTTAGTTTTTGTTAAACTATTGTATAGATTGGTAGGAAAAAAGCTGATATTCGTTATCCGCACCTCGAGAAACATTAAAATACAAATTTTTGTAGCAATAGAAAAGTAGGCATTTCTGGTTCATCATTTTCGCCTTCATTGGTCATTCTAGCACCCTAGAGAAGCTATGGTGGCTTAATATTATGTGCGCAAGAAATTCAAAGGTTTGGAAACAAAACTGTCAAAACTTGCCCACAATAAACTTTTTTATAAGTGGACCGATTTACTACATGTAGTCTGTACATTACAATGTCAAAGATAATCAAAGTACCTAAAAGAATGAGAAAAAAATCACCAAAATCGAACAAGTAACAATATTTTACTACAGTTTCATATTTCTGTAGGTCTGAAATTTTTAATATTGTACTAATATACTTATATAGTACTAAAACAGTGAGCAGATTGGTCTCTTCTATGAATAAAGATTTAATTATTCCCTAAATGGGTTTCTGAAGTACCAAAAACGACTACATATTTTAATTAAGCATAAGGCACGGGGTAAAGAATATTAGCAATTTTTTTTTTTCAAAAAGCAAATCATATTCGTTTTTAGGTTTGTCTCAAAGTTCTAAATACCATTTTTCAAAGAAATTAAAAATTTGAAATTTTTATTTTTAGAGTTTTTATTTAAAAACTGTTTATATATTAGGTGCTATATGAACATACCTCAAATAATAAAATTGCCTCAAAGAATAAGAAAAAATCACCTAAATAGGACTAGTACTAACAATGATACGATGTATTTAGTCGTTATCAAATACGTTACCATAGTTACTGTCTTATCACATCATCTATATTTATATAAAAGGGAATGGTAGAATTTTTGCCCACTATAAACTTTTAAATTACTGGACCGATTTTCGTAGTTTTTTTTTTTTTTAAATATACTAATTTTCATTCCTAAAAAATCTTTTACCACTCTTTCATATGTCAATCGGTCTGTTGACGTGCATTTTTTTTCAAAATGTTCCATTTCGCCATGGGAAGGTTTGAAGATAATCAAATCCCCGCATTCCCTAGTAGAAAAAATATTTTGAAGAAAATTGAGTGTTTAATATAATAATTAGTGGACTTTGTTTTACTCTCAAAAAATATTTTACCACTCTTAGATAAGTCAGTCAGTCTCAGTTGTTTGAATATTGTACTAATATTGAAGCAGAGTGAGAGTTTTCGTTTAAAAACTATATATGTTACTTAATATTATTATCCTTACTTAAACCACTGAAAAGTTTGGTGTAGATTGGTCGAGTAATGCTGAAGCTATTTATATTTTTTAATAAATTAAAATAAAGTAGCAATCATAACTTTATACCATGTATTGGTACAATTTATGTTACCAAACCATAATACTAAAGTATTTCTAAATGTTAAATTTTTACTAAATATAATAAATTTTAAGAAACTATCGATTTTATTCATTAAATCTATATACATCCTAAAATTTAATTAAGAAAATTCATATTTCAGGGTTTCTTGAGAAGCTCAAAACGAATATCATCTTTGATTCACTCAAAAAAATCTTTAATCACACTTTAAAATGTCAGTCGGTTTTAATTTTTTCAATATAGTACTGATATTGAAGCACATTGAGGGTTTTTAATCCAAAAATAATTATGTTACTAAATCATAATAATAAAGTTTACAATAATCAATATCTATATACTTCGAAAATTCTTATTTGAGGGTTTCTCGAGGTGCTGAAAACGAATATCAACTTTTTTTCACTACTGCAAAGCAAAATCTTTTACCACACATTTATAGGTCAGTCAGTCTCAATATTTTGATAATTTTGAGATACAGAGAGGGTTTTTATTTTAAAACTAGGTAGCATATACATGAAAATGCCTTATGTAATAAAATTGTATTAAATAATAAGAAAAAATCACATAAGTCGGACCAGTATTAACGATAATAAAACGAAATTAGTCATTATCAAATACGTTACCATGGTTACCGTCTTATCACATCATCTATATATATATGGTAAAAGGGAACCTTAACTTGTAAACGTCTTATATAAAAGGGAATGGTCGAATTTTTTTTTTTCAAAATTTCGAAATTCTGAATTTTTTTTCCTTCCCCGTATTGTTTTTGTTTTATGTACATCTCCTGTATTTTTAACTGTATATTTTACGTATTTTTATATTAACAATTTTTACTCTTGCCATCGTTACTTATTTTTATTCATTTAATTACTTATTTATTGTTACTTATTTTTATTCTTATCTTTGTATTTTTATTCTTATCATTGTATCATTTTGTGTCTTTTTAGCCCTGATGAAGCCCTACAAAGTGGGGCGAAACGTCGAAAAATAAATAGTTGTAAACTATTTTTGTTTCTCCTTTGACCGCAACCCTGACCATCTTCCTATACAGGAAAATAAATAGTTGTAAACTATTTTTGTTTCTCCTTTGACCGCAACCCTGACCATCTTCCTATACATCACTTTTTACGGTCAACTATATATACATATATTAACTTATAAACATTTAAATTTATAAAGGAGAAATATGGGTATCAAATAAAGGAAAGATTTTCAAATGTTATATTTCAATCTTTCTTTCATGAGATGTTAAAAACGAATGTCATCACATATATTGGATCAATTTATGTTACAAAATCATAATAATAAAGTATACGTGTATGTTTAATTTAACTAATTACATAAATTCATAAACAACTATCAATTGTGTTCATGAATTTTATATAGATCCTAAAATATAGCAATAGCAAAGAATTGCCGGGTCAGCTAGTTATTTTATAAATTAAAGGCATTTCATAATTTTGGGTTTGTCTAGTTGTACGTTCAGATTGTACTTCAGAGACAGATATTTAGTTCTGGCCAGAAAACTGATGAATATTTGTTCCTCCTAATATTACAGGCAGTGAGCAGATCATTTTATAGTCTTATTATTATTTTTTTTTAAATAAATGTGAGCTGTAACAAGAGTTAAGGAGGTACTGACACTGTTTCCCACCTGTAGTGATCGAGCCAGTCAATACAGGTTATAGCCAAACATATTATTCCCTAAGGTTAATGTATTACATAAATTGTATAATTGTGTTTTTCAATGTTTTCATGAATTTACTTACAGACTTTGATCGAAGTTGCATTCCGGTTTACCTTGAGCGAATCTTTGGCCTCTGCTCTTTCTTAAGAATTATAAGAAATGTGATTTATAGGTTTTAGTTATATCAGATATCATATCATTAGTTCTATCAGGAATATCAGATATTTCTTGTTGAAGTGAAGTTAAATTTATCAACAGTTATAAAGTAAAACGCCTCAACATTATCAGTTTGATGAACGAATTTGTTAGTTAATACAAGAAAGAAAAATGGAGGCTGTTTGTAAATATTTCAAATACCATTATCAAGGCTGTTCCGTATCGTAAATCGCAAATTCTTTGGATTACTTTTTAATTCATTTCGAACAAAGGGATAACAATTATAAAATCCTTGATATATTTATTTTAAAAAATACCTTTCTCTCATAATTGGTTAGATGATGATGAGGATACAATAAAAATGTCATACTTCCAGGTCAGCAAAGTTGTTACCAAAGCCATCATTTTAAAAATATAAATGATGCAAGGTGTGGCTTAGGCACAAACTACTAAATAAAGAGTGTCACCACCCCTATTGATTAGAAATAATAAAACATTTTCCGAAAGCCTCATAGAAAAATTGACTTGTTCAAATATTTTTCAATATTTTATAAATTGGAAATAGCCCAATAATATATTATTAGTCTTACTATGTTATTATTTATATTATATAATAACTAGATTGATATAAATAATGACTTGAAATATTTATTATTTATTTATCATTAATAATATATAAAAATATATTATATATAATCATTAACGTTCAATTTATGATTCTGTGTATTTGTCTATGTATTTTTTTTTGTTTTTACCTGGTTTATCAACTATGAGTTTATTCGATTCCCGGATCTGCAATGTTTTCACTGAAAGAAGTCATAAATTGGGGTATACGATTGTTAACTAGAAATTAGTTATAATATAGATTGTCTAAATTACGTAAATATTTCAAACACCATTTTCAAGGCTGTTCCATACCGTAAATCGTAAATTCTTTGGATTAATTTTCAATTTGATTCCGAACAAATGGATAACTGTTATAAAATCTTTGATATATTTAGTTTAAAAAACACGTGGCACTCATGATTAATTGGGCATATTTGGTAATAAAAATTTCGTAATTACCAAACCCATCATTTTTAAAATATAAATGATGCAAGGTGTGCTTTAGGCACAAACTACTAAAAAAAAGTGTCACCAACCATACAGATTAGGCCTAATAAAACATTTTCCGAAAGCCTCATAGAAAAATTGACTAGTTCAAATCCTATCACATATATTTCTGCAAGGAAAATAAAAGTATGTATGATTATTGGCTGTTTGAATAACATAAAATTTTATTAGCTTAATGAAAACCAATCTTCCTATTGGTGAAGGAAAAAAAATTGATTGGTTCATGGTGGATTTAGTGAAAAAAAAGTTGGAATCTTGGAAGTTTTCCAATACTCAAATTTTAAATTGCTGTTTCTTTTGGATCTTTGATTTTCGTAGGTTAGAATTCGCTCCACATGATCCTTTCGAATTAAAAGAAATAAGAAAAAAATAGTATAGATTTTTGTGTTTTTTTTTCAAATAATAATTAAGGAGTAAATCCATTTTAAATCATTATCACTTTACATTATTGATAATTATTATTTTTCACCGGTTATTCTATTATATATAGTGAGTTCAAAACAGTAGTTAAAGAATCATACTTTTTTTATTTTCTTTCCAGTCGATTTCCTACTCAAAACAATGTGTGTGATCAGATAATTAAGCAGCTATTAAAATAAAACAAATATAACAATTATAATAATTCTTCTTTTTAAATTTTATCCTCTTCACAATACATCACCTTGGTTGTGAGGAAAGTGGTTTAAAAAGTTAGCAGTCATGAAATGGAAATTAATATTAAACGAAACTTTTAGCGCTGTCAAAATATATTGAAAATAGGAGAAGAATTTTTACTTTTTGCTCCCATATTTAAAGTTGAATATCTCAAAAACAATTATGAATTTAACATAGATTCATTCATTACACATATTAACTTAAAACTGTCAAATAAAGTCAATAAACATTCACTACTTTCATGTCTTAAAGTTTAACAACGTTTCAGATAAAAACAAAACCCCACTACACAGACTCTGTTAAACACAAAACTTTATTTTAAAAAAACTCTTGTGATTTAATAAATTGAAAGTAGGCCAATATTATATTATTAGTCTTACTATGTTATTATTTATATAATAATTATATTGATATAAATAATGACTTGACAAGTTTATTATTTATTTATCATAATATATTAATCATATATCAATCACGATTTCAGAGATCTTTGTAATTTAAAAAAAAAAATTATAATCAGTAAAAACTATATTTCTTTAATCTCCTATGTATGTAGTATGACCAATTTTTTCTTTTTGTTAAGGTTTCCTGTTGTATGATTTGCTATTTTATCACATTGTAATTCAAGTTCATAAATCAATAATGTTATTTTCTATATTTTGCTTGGTTTTATTCAAATTTCCATGTGTCATGTAGTAATAATTAAAGTTTAATTGTTCTAGTAAATTAAGTTAAATCATCAATGTCCAATTAATGATTCTGTATGTTAGTTTATGTAATTTTATTTTATTTTTTTACCTGATTTATTAACTATGCATTTATTCTAAAATCTAAAATGTTTTCGCCTAAAGTAGTCATAAATTCAGGTATACGGTTGTTAACTAGAAATTAGTTATATATTGTCAAATTATGTTATTCAATAAAACATATGTGGTGGTATTAAATTTATTCAAAGATGTCAATGGAAAAATAACAAATTACTTAGACAATTGACCGAAAAGGAAAATTGAAAAAATATTGTTGAATTAAACTCAAATACAAATAAGCAGCATCCAAAAAAATATTATATACAGATCAATGTAATTAACAAAAAATTTTAAAAACAATAAAATAAATTTAAATAAAAAAAAGAAATGAAACAACACAAATACTAAAAAAAATCTTAGTACTCATGTACTGTTAATCTTGATAATAACCGAGAATATTAAAATATTATTCAACCAGCTATTATAGGCTATTATTCACTTTATAAAACTATGTAAAGTGTTTTTACCTAAGATTTTAATAATACGATTAGTGACAACTATAATACAAAACCTATGTATACAACTTTCGTTTATTATGAACCAATTTAAAATGAAATTTGACGATTCATAAATAAAAATATATTTTTATTGTAATATTAAAGTTTTTATTGATAGCATTAAAAAAATGATGTATCACTAAAATTAAACTAATATTAAGGAGGGGAAGAGTTTAAATTATCAACTATTTTAATTCCTTTAGGTTTGCTAAAAATAGTTGACTAGTTTACCCTCAGCTTGATTAATCTTTCCATTCTACAGACTTGTCTGTGGCAAATCCTCTATTTTAATTCATATTGAACGGATTTATGAAAATTTGGAAAAATATTAAAACAAAACCGCCCTGTAATATTTCTGCATTCTTTATCACCGATAGTATCTTCCCAGAACTTACTTAATTTTTGTAAGAGCTGCAAATTTAATTGAACAGGTGTGTTAAAATGGCCACTGAAAATGATTTAAAAATTACATTTAATAGGTTGAAGTGATTCTAAAACTTATAAGAGCAGTAATCAAATTGATAAGTGATTGAATTCAATGCTTGATGAAAAAAAAAAAAGATATATTTTCTTCTGACATATTCTTCAAGAGTAAGTAGTTCTGATAGACCTGCGGTGATTTTTTACTGTCACTTGCATATTTATGAAATAGATAGCAATGCGAATTATCGTGCAAAATGTCCAATTCCAAGTTTTGACGGTAACACACGTTTCGAGGTCCAACTCAAGTCTCACTAAATGGCCTCGGTGTATTTTAATTATTTTTATAATATAATTTATATACAAATATTTTTGTTTCAATTATGTGGTTCAAGTGAAATACTTTTTCTGGAAAACTAATCGGTTACGTTAGTAAAAAGTAAATTGAGGAATGAAAAAAATATTCCTAAAAGAACAAACACATAAAAAATTTAAATAATATTTTTATTTAGTCCACTTTTCATGGAAAGTAAAATTGCAGAGGCATCATGTGAGGAATGAGAAACACCACCGAAACACATCTTAGTTATGCTAGTTTACCCTAGCGAGAACTCATGCATCAGATATCTATCTTTCCTCTGTATAATAAATTAGAGTTAGGTTTGACAAGTGCGTTATTTCAAAAACGTTGATGTTAAGGGCTTTAAAGCACAGGGCCCGTGACGTTGAGTAGGAACAAACAAAATGTCGAGAGTATTAAATTACGTTACATTTATTTTTTGTTTTATTTTATTTATTTATTTTTTAACCCAGCTTAAAACTAATTTATGTAATATTTCTGAGTTATTTGAACCATAAAATTTATAAATTGGTTGAGCAGTTAGCTAAAAAAAAATGTATATACCTATAAATTTACATACTAAACAAATTTGAATCAATAATTTATCAGTATGTTTACGGGATCTCACTGAATAATTCGAAATATAAAATTGAAAATCGGTTGTTCCCCATTCGCTCAAAAAAGCGTTACATATTTAGAAACGGAGAGACTAAACATATTTAGTTGGGTATTTTTTTCCAATATTTTGAGCTCAAATTGTTTTAAAACATTCTTGAGATAGCACTGTGTAGTTTGGGTCAGAAAACCTATAAGTTGTTAGTCTTCAGCTCAAAAATTGATACACAAGTAAAGATGAACAGACTTAACATATTTGATATAATTATTTTAGTATCTTCAGCTCGACTTCTTTCTAAACAATCATCTAGTTGAATAATGTGAGCCATGAAACGTGAAAATCGACTTAACTGTTTCCTTAAGTTATCTTCACTCACTAACAAAGGAACAGATTATCATAGATATCTAAACACTTTATTTACCCTATTTTTGACTATAATAGTCGGATAAAATTATTGAAGAAAGCTGTATAAAATAATATTTATTGCCGATGATTCCTTTGTATGTAACTTATAGAAGTTAATAAACATTTATTTAATAAGTAATTGTCAAGCGGCAACAGATATCCTAGTATTCCAGTATCAGTATGAACAATATTGGCTTGATGAAAAAGAACAGGACCTGTCAAATATAATTTATGTTTAGCTGTGTTTAAGATTTAGGCACAGGTAAGGATGAAACAACTGCGATGAGTATCTCATGACAACCATAGCTGCTATCGTTGCAATTATCGTTTGTCCAGCGCCTAATTCGTGCGCTACCTCATAAACCGTCCATTTTCGGGCTTTAATACACAGGAACAGATTTATGTTCCGGGGGGACGAATTAGAGTATCACTGTCCGTTTCGAAATCTATAAATCTTAAGTTGAACCGTCTCGATCAGCCGAATTACCTCTACCAGAGTTCTGAAACCTTTCAAATTTTGTAACAATTTTTATTAAAGTTAAAATTTAGGAACCGGAATTGAGATTCCTCACTTCTCCATGAAATTCTCTGTGATTTTGATTCCTCATTCATCAAAATCCACCGCCCCTGAGAGGCATAAAAAAGATCTATTGTAACCTAACATATACGATTATGTACGATATGTTAATTCATTGACACGCCATCTCTTTGACGATTGAATTATACTATTTTATTGAGCCAACGTTTCGCCCCACGTTCCAGGGCTTCGTCGGGGCTAAAAAAGATACAAACACATAGTTACAAAAGGAAAAAAAAGAGAAAAAAAAAAAAACATAAGTGTATGTATGAAATATTAAAGAAAATACAAATAAAGAGATGTAAAAAGAAAAAAGAATACAAATCAAATGATGAGACAGAATGCATACCTATCTTGACGGCAGTCAAAACAAAAATGACCGTTGGTATTGGGAGGAGTGGGGACGGGAGTTATGCCACAATAACGAAAATAATTTGTAAAGTAAACATGATAAAA
>NW_027107231.1:1357221-1362197 GCF_000696795.3 Halyomorpha halys
AGAATAATAAAAAAGTAAATAAAAAATAAAAAAATCTTCCAGCAATATATTAAGTGAATATTCGCCTTCTATCCTCACTTACATGAATACGTGTAAACCGAAATAAACAAATGTTTCTGGCATTTGGAACTAATTTATTAATAAGTTAATCATTGCATATTATACTATATTAAAAAATATAGTATAATTTATAAATCTACTTATTAATAATCATATAAATTATACTATATCATTTGATTTTGTATGATCCTTCCATAATCACATATCCTTCCGTACTCGAAGAGCCGGCTGATTATTGTGTGTGGTAATGGTTTCCGCTCATAAACGGGCGACTCAACTTATCCAATGACGGCGGTCATTAATTTTATCAAGGGAAAAAAAAGCAATGATTTATTACTTCACTATAATCGGAGAAAGAAGGAGAAGAATTATATACAACCAATAACACACCAGATTCCTAAACGATCCTTGTTTATTTACGATAAAATTGTATGTATGTTATATTATCAACTTTAGTTATTGGCAACTTGATCTTGAGGAAAATATTCCTTAATTCATTCTTCTTTTATGTATGGTTTAATTCATTCTTCTTTTATGTATGGTTTGGTTTATTCTTCACCCTACCGCAATTCTCAGAGATGTGGTGCTTTTTTTAATAATCTATTTCACTAATATGTGATGAGCAGAAATAGATAACCCCCAAAACCCGGGTGGAAAATAGAAACAAGATTTGTAAGTTGACCAGAAGAAAAAAAAAAGAAAGAGAAACTCTATCAACTAAACGGAACTGTGGAAACTACTCTAATAGAATGCTTGTTTTTTTGCAGCAAATATTTTCAATTTTAACTCGGGAACCAGCAGTTTTAATTCTAAACAGATTTTACCCCTAATATACTATATAATATCCCTAATATCCTCACACATCTGGAAAAAAATATCGGTTTCATTTTGAAGTAGATAGGTTCTAAAAATATTACTGTAGACAGAGGTTTCTTTCTACACCTTGTCCCTCAATAGATTATTCCCAAGCTAGCTGGGCTGTCAAACATTTATCACAGTCTTTTATATTAAAATCTACAAAATATGTAAAATACGAATTTTAATTAACTTTTTTGTTTATCAATGCAGGAATCTTCAGGTCTAAATATTATTTTTTTAATCATATTATTTAATAAGAGTAGCAAAGTAGCTGAGTGAGAGAGGCGCTGTGCTACTGACTAAAGACCCAGATTCAAATCCGACCCTGACAGATTATTATTTATGCTGTTTCTGTAGCCGTGAGAAAGACGTGTGGGTTCAGGAGCCCTCTTTGGGTCCACCCAGCCTCTACTTAGTGTGTACCCTTAATTTGGGAAAAATCTGGCGTTTGAGCCTGATCTTCAATAAATTACCTCCTTGTACAATCATTGACCAAGATACATCGCTCCTTTACAAAGTACCCCTGAACTTTTATTGGTATACCGATACAAATTTTCATTATTTAAAAGAGTAAAAAGTAATTATAGCAAAAAAATATGTAATGTCGGTTGGAACCTAAGAAATTATACTGCCTCAAGTTTTGAAGCTCCAGGTACTCTGTGTACAGTATTATAATGGCATACCGTTGAGTGAAATAATTTAGAAAAAATAAATATCTTATTTTATTATTTAAATTTTAATACAGTGTTACCGAAAGCTATTTTTGATCACTCTTTTCAAAATACTGTGTCATAACAAAGGCATTCAACGATAGACAGTGTTTAGCGCATGAAGACTCATTGAACAAACGCTCAAATGGTTAAATGAATTCTGAAAGTCGGTAAACAAGGTCCAGAAAAGAAGAAGAAAAAAAAAAAGAAAGACGATAGATGTGAAATATCAATGACTCATTTTGCATTGGAAGAGAGCATTTTTCCTTCAACGACAATATTTCCATTTAATTCGAATTCAATGCCCACAACTTTTGAAATGTGTTGATACATGAATTTCTCCTACATACCACAAATTTGTTTTAATTAATTTTAAATGTAATGTGTTATAGCTAATAATGAGGTGCATTATGTGATAAATGTATATTCCTAAATTATATAAAAGAGATAACAGGTTAAAGATGGAAAAGGAAATCATTTAATATGAAGTTAAGGATGGTAGAAAAACTTAAAATAAAATATTTCAATCAACATTAAAAGTTATACCGATTTAATTCAAAAAAATAATTGAAATTAAGAAACTGTTCCTAAATTTAATTTTAAAAGTTAAAATTGCTTTAAGGTAAAAAAAATAGAAATGAAAAGACAATGGTTCTATTTTTTGTTTACCTTAAAAAAATTTAATTTTTAAAAATATATTAAGATCACAAAGGTTAAAAAAAAAATTAAAACCTAAAATAAGATTCTTTTAACATTTTACTGGTTACACCTGATTTCCTAATTTAGGTTAATTTGATTTCAAGAAATATTCGTAAATTTGTATTGTATATTAATTTATAAATTTACCAAGCTTTATAAATTTTGGTGTATAAATTTAAAAGATAATTAATAAGTAAAAAATAAATATATCTCTACTATACTTCTATAATAATAAGCTATTTATTTATTTTTTCCAATTAAACATATTTTAAACTGATAAGCATACAGAAAGTTAACGATAAAGCTACACCTATATATTTTAATCAGTAATCAGACGAAAGAATAGCTTCACAAATGAAACGTAAAGACATTTTATATTTTTCTTATTGAGAGAATGATAATGAATTTATAATAAATAATAGTTGATAAAAATTAGTTTCTATTTTTTTAAACAAAACTGAAAACTTTCAATACATATTGAAGGACATAATTCGACTCCAATAAACACATTTGCTAATTGAAACGGTGAAAAAATTATGAATTTATATAATTTTACTAATAAAATTATTTTTTATACACATATGTTATTAATTTTTAATTGTCAACATCGATCAGCTGTAAAAGGAAATGTTTTTCAAGACAACATGAGAGATGTTAGAATAATCTAAAAAGCTTAATAGTTTCAATAGTTTAATCTAAACTAGGATAAATAAAAATAAAAATAATCTATGCAATAATTAATTAAGACTGTCAATTATTGTACACTCTGATGCGCTAATATTAATGGTAAGGTAACATATAAAATAAAGATAAAAAATTAGAAAATATTTAGTTAAAAAAGTACACGAGTTACGTTTGACCAAGCTGTAAATAATGGTTTTATAGTTACAAGTTAGTAATAAAATGCATTAAGTTGACTGTTGAACAATGAAATAGTGAGAGGAATTGAGTTTAAGTACAAAAAAGAATATATGCGATATTATAACTAAATAATATTGGCAAAATTAAAAAATATATTTACAAGATATAATAGGGTGGTTTAGGGATGTAGCAGTTGGCATAAGTGGGCCAATGGCAACAATAACATCACACGTTTAGAACCTTATCCATCTTTCCTATGACATACTATAATCATGATATATTTTCTGCATTTACTTGTAAAACAAACTAAATTCAATTTGGGTGCAGGAGGAAAAGATTAAACGGGTACTTAGCAGCTGGATGATAAACAATTTAAGGTACATCATAACCAAACATTTATCTCACTCCTTCTTGTTAAGCATATAAACATTGCATTTTCTCAAATTTTAAAATATGTGTACGGGCCAAAATGCCAGAAATATGATTAAGTGTGCGTCGATTGCATTTTTAATTAAAATCTTATTATTTGTTCATACTCGAAAGCGTAATATTGACATTTCAAAACAGTGAGTAATCAAATAATACGTCTTAATTAAAATTAGTTCAAATAGACAAAATTTATTGTCTTTTATTTATTTTGGAAACTAAAGATCATTTGGATGTAGATATCTTTGATAAAATTATCATTTAGATTTCGAACATTACATTTTTGAGAAATATGCTCATGTATTTTCTTTTACTTAGATTCTGAATGTAAGAGGTATTGTAATAAGCACTATAATTATTCCATATTTCCGATTTATTGCTATTATCTATTAACCAAATCAAAATAATAATGACTTATTCAAGGAATAAATTTTTGGGTCAGTGACAAATTAGAACATTACTTTTTATTTTTTTAATCATGACTTATGCAAAAAATCAACTATTAAAAAAAAATTAAATAATTGTAACGAATAAATCAATATTATAGTAGTGGAATTTTTAAAGTGAATCACATGGCAATATCTCGGAATAATGTTATATATGACATAGAGTTTTGGAAAAGTATGAGAGAGCGGTACAACTCCACAACACTGCCTGATAAGAGATGACATCTGCTAACTAAGGGTGTGTTGAAGGTGGTTATTCAGAAGACATGCAGGGCGGTGTAGCGGTGGTCCAGTGTCTGGATGCTGCGAGCACGGTCACTATTAGATTATATAGAACCTACGAAGCGAGAGACGACGGGGCAAATGTAGAGAAGAACGTAGAGTGATATGATTATAGCTGATAGAGTAGAGTACTATAGTAGAGTAGTAGAGGAGCTCACCTGAAGAGGAGCGGAGCGGAGAGAGGGTGGCCAGGGACTGGTTGCAAGGGCCGCCCCCACCCAGCTCCAGGCCGGCATTGATCGCCGCTCCCTGTCTTTGCTTCCTCCTTCTCATCTGTCGGTCGCCTCCCGATTAGGTTCCCACTATCATATTTCAACTAATTTCCTCCACGGAAATTATATAAAGTCCTCCCAAAAGCTATATCACTTCTTTATCCAGAGATTTGGGAGGGGGCTGAATAACAAATGGTTGGAAGATATATCACGAGCGACCTACAACTGAGAAATTTTTAAATAGATGATAACAACTTTTATTGATATGTAATGCAATAATAAGTAATGGCACACTAAAGAGTAATAAATATTAGTGTCGTACAAATTATTCACACGAATTATACCCTTCGAAAAGATATACAATTATTATAACAAATAAAAATTAATAAATCATAGGCAACATTATTTCACAAAATTTAATT
>NW_027107231.1:1372557-1373103 GCF_000696795.3 Halyomorpha halys
ACGGACACTATTGACGATCTTCGCCGGTGTTGCAACCAAGCAAGAAGACGTTACCAGCGAGCGAGACGTCTACCGGAGTTTTCAGTGTTTCAAGAAGAGTTCAAGAGTGCTAGAAGGAACCTCCGACAAGCCATTAAAGAAAACAAACGACAGTGCTGGAGAGAACTCTGTGATGAGGTTGATGCAGACCCATGGGGTAGACCTTACAAAATAGCGCTTAAGAAACTTTGTAAAGGAACGATGCAGCTCCCCACGAGATCGAATGTTGTAGACAGTATTGTCAGAACACTATTCCCTGAACAGGCGAATACTACCGAATGTATAGACAATATATATAACGGATTTTCCACAAATCACGCAGGAAGAATTATAGGACATTGCCTCGGACCTACAACATGGCAAGGCACTAGGACTGGACGGAATTTCGTATTCACACACACACACACATATATATAAGTTACAGCCTCAGTCAGCTGACATCAAATAAACAGCTGACTGAGGAGATCAGCTGATCGCATGTATATAAAGAGATGTACCGAACCCAAT
>NW_027107231.1:1373624-1374766 GCF_000696795.3 Halyomorpha halys
ATACTTAACTGGTGCCGAAACCCGGGAACTTTAGATACCGAATTAATTTTCAGTCTAAAAGAAAAAAAATTTGTTCATTGTTCTCTTTGAATTATGACCAGTAACGGATTACTGAGAAAAGCAGTTCTGAACCTAGAGAATATGAACCAAAACAACCAACCTCAAGCTGCAGTCAACCGAACTCAAGCTGCAGTCAACCAAGCTTTAGCAGCTGCCAACCCACCTCCACAGGTGATGCAACCATTACCAGAAGTCTCTTTAGCGCAATTTCATGCCACGACGCTAGAATGGATAAAGGTCCGTACGGCAACTGCCCAGAACCTGAAAAAGGCGGTATCGGACCTAGATAAATTCACCGGAGAGACTGGAGAATTAAATCATTTTTTAAAAGGGGGCGATCGTCTAATGGGGCGAATAGAAGCTAAGAAATCGGAGGATCTACTGGATGATGAGGATGCAAAAGCACTGAAAGCAGCGGTAGTCTGCCGAGTAAAAAGAAGGTGCGGTCGCCTCTCTGTGGCCACACTCCTCAAAACTCTCCTCTTCTTCTAGCAGTTTCTCCGGTTCTTCTCCAAGTCCTCTTATCTTGGTGATCATTCTCTCGCCCAGAATCTCCTGCTTCATTTTCTGTCTCCGAGGTCTCGAACCATTCTGTGGTTTCACTCGCGGATCCATTCCTCCTTCGCGAGATTTTCCTGCTCCGTAATCTCTGTTATATGCGTTTATCTCCATGGGTTCAGGCTGACTCTGCTCTTTCCGCCGATACATGTAGGGACACTGTCGGGCTATATGTCCCTCTGCCCCACATTCAAAACACCTCGTGCGTGGGCAATGCGCCACTAGATGCCCTGCCCAACCCTCCCGTAACCATGACACTTGCGGTCCTCCCACCGACCATTGAATCTGGGTCTCGCTTGGGATGCTCTACTTACCTGGTAACTATTTTTCTCTCTCCTGCCATTTCTGTGCTCCCTCCTCCAAGAGTTAGGCATGTTTCTCGGCCTTTGAAATTCTATCCGGGTCCACCCCGGCTCTTCTACTTCCATTCGGGCCTCCACCTCCCTAGCGCTTGCCTCTATAAGATCTTGAGCACATTCCACAAACGAGCGGTCTTTTAGCATTCCTTCCTTCTTCCCCAGTTC
>NW_027107231.1:1374816-1375386 GCF_000696795.3 Halyomorpha halys
ATTATATCCAATAACAACAAAATATATCTATGTAGCCTCAAAAATTTTTATTTATTCGTATTAAAAGTGCACCGTTTCGGCCAACTCGGCCTTATCAAGAACAATCTGTTATATAACAATTTTTATTACAAACTTATTATTAACAATTGTAATACCACTATTAATTATAATTAACGTACCTTAATTTTAGCTTCACGTCAAGTCAAATATAATACAATCGATAGGTTAATTAACACAAATCAATAAGGGAAATGATATTTATTTACTTTACTATTTACATATTGATATTTATTTACTTTACTATTTACATATTAAACTAAATCTGTATTGCTACAACCCATGAAGGGTCAAGGGTGCAGGGAGTACTGTTACTAACTTTGAAAGGAAGTACTGTTATTAGACCAAAGGCTGTGAAAGTAGGTGATTCCATCAGAATCACCCCCGAACACCAGGTTTTTACCCAACTAAGGGTACCTACTTAATGAGAATAGGTGGGACCCGAAGGACCATTCAACTGAGCCACTCGCACACATTTACACACACACACACACACACACACACACACACACA
>NW_027107231.1:1375436-1398025 GCF_000696795.3 Halyomorpha halys
TGAATCTGCACCGGAGGTGGGTTACCTGCTGCTAAAGTTTGGTTGACTGCAGCTTGAGGTTGGTTATTTTGGTTCATATTCTCCAGGTTTAGAACTGCTCTTCTCATTGCTATTCCGTTACTGGTCATAAGTCAAAGAGAAGAATGAAAGAAAAAAAAATTCTTTTTGACTGAAAATTACTCCGGTATCTAAAGTTCCCGGATTTCGGCACCAGTTATCTTTTACTGAAGTAAGAAACTAAAAATAATAGGAGAGAGAGGAGTGCGAAATGAAACGCTTGAAGTGCTCTCAAAGACTGATCTATTTGCGGAGCCTGTCCGTCTATATATATACAATCGGTCAGCTGTTCTCGATCAGCTGATATGGACCTGTCAGCTGACAGTCCGTAACTTATATATATAAGTTAAAGTCAGCTGTACAAATCATACCAGCTGATCGACTAGATCAGCTTATTCAAATGTATATATAGACTCAATAAAAGTCTGCGTTTGAGTAGAAACCGAGTTGGTCATTTATCTCTCCCTTTTCCCTTTTTTAGACTTTGTTTTACCAAACGTATAACTGGTGCCGAAACCCAGGAACTTTAGATAGCGGATTAACTTATTTTCAAGAAGAATTGTTATCATTGTTTTCTCAGCTTCCAATTCTTTTTTTAAATAATGGCTGCCAACGGTATCGTTAGACAAGTGGTCTTGAACGTGGAAGCTTTAAATCAAAACGGAGTCGAAAACCCACCTCCCATTGAGGTGATTCCTTCACCCCCAGAGATTGCACCACTATCGAAAGATTCTCTAGCGGGAGCCAATGTCACAACACTTGAGTGAATAAAAGTACGCACAGCAACCGGCCAAGACTTGAGGAAGGCCGTTTCTGACCTGGAACGGTTTACCGGGGAAACAGGAGAACTAAGCCACTTCATAAAAAGGGTGACCGACTAATAAGCCGAAGCTATGTCTGACGAAAATGTACTCGATAGTGAAGATGCGGAGGCATTAAAAGCAGCAGTCGTCTGCAGAGTGAAAATGAGCATCAAATCAGATTCAGGAGGACAAAGAGACCCCATGGAGAGTTATCAAGGAAAGATTAAATAAGGCGTTCGGAGGAGGACGGTGGGCCCCAGAGGAAGACATATTTATGATGATCCGAGAGACAAAGAAACCGAAACAGTCTAGTGGGCAGTATACCGTGGAACTCCTGGCACGCTACAAAAGAATTTCAGATAAACTCAGCGAGGTGATGGAAACAATTCAGGTACAGTGTCGAATACGATTCCTATCCATGGTACTAAAGGTTCAATTGGCAAAATAGCAGGGGAAGAAGGAAGGATTTCCGAGAGAGTGCTTAATTATGGAATGTGCTCAATATCTTATGGATACAAGCGCTAGAGAGGTTGAGGCCCGAATGGAAGTAAAAGAGCCAGGGTGGACCCGGATAGAATATCAACGGCCAAGAAATATGTTCAATCCTTGGAGAGGAAGAGATCACGGAGAGATTATTAAAGAGAGAGCTATTCACCAAGAAAATAGAAGGAGCCAAGCAAAACCCAGAAACAGTGGTCGGCTGGAGGTTCAGAAGTGTCATGGTTGCGGAAAAATTGGGAATTTAGTGGCGCCTTGCTCGCGCACTATATACTTCGTAGGTGGCAATGAGGGTCATATCGCTAGGCAATGCCATAAAAAAAGAGACACGGGCCAGGGAGAGCCAATGGAGGTCAATTCTCAGCAAGTGGAGGAAAACCTACGACTACGACATAGCGAATCTTCAGTATCAAAGACGGAAGAAGATACTCAGGAACCCAGAAACGTAAGCGGACTCAGTAACAGAGGAGTAGCGTGGGGACTCCAAGAGGAGGGAAGGTACACGAAATTTGAGGAGGATGCCAGCAGAGGGGCGGCCGTACATTGAGGAATTACAATATACGAGAGAAGCATGACGGCCTGCCTATAATAAGAGTGAAGGAAGGCGTAAACTGCCTTGTGAACACTGAGAGATCGAGTACGATCGTGTGGCGATGAGCATTGGAGATGTGGGACGGCGGAGAGAGGACACCCCAGGTCAAGGTATTTAAATATCAATTGAGTTTGGAAGCCAGAATTTCGGAAGAATTCGACGATATTTTTTTAAGGAGGGAGGCAGGCTGGGCGCTACTTGGAAAACAGCACATGAGATTCCGTTGAAGCAAGATAGGGTGACTTATGTAAATGAAAGGCGGTATCCCCAAGCACTTCAACAGGACATCAGAGAAGAAATAGAGAACCTGGAAAAGTAAAACATAATTATAGACTGCACTTCGCCGTATAATAGTTCTTTGTGGGACGAAAGAAGAGTACCGCATAGTCATCAACTACCGCACACTGAATGAGAACACAGTTGTTGAGAAGTACTCGATTCCGAGGTCATTTTGGATAGATCGGGCGGAGCGAAAATTTTCAGCACGCTCGACTTAAAGGCTGGGTACTATCAAATTAAGATGCATTCCAGAGACCAGCATAAGACCGCCTTCACTTTCGAACGTGGTCATTATGAATTTAAAAGGATGCCATTTGGTCTAGAGAACGGAGCCGTGACTTTTCAGAGGCTGGAGGATGAGTTCCTGAGAGGACTGGACGAGGCAATTTGTCAGGTTTACATGGATGACTTACTGGTGTTCAGCAAATTGGAAGAGGACCATGTGGACCATCTAAGGAGTGTGTTCCAGCGCATGAGGGAATTTGGCCTAAAATTATCCAGAGAGAAGTCGGTGTTGGACAGAACTGGATTAGTTTTTTGGGGCAAACTATTTCCAATGACAGCGTGAGACCAGACATACAGAAGGTGTCGGGCCTGCAAAGGATAGCGGTACCCAAAGACCTCCATGAGTGACATTGCAAGGAGCGCTGAGCTATTATAGATGATTCGTACCGGACATGGCGGAACATCTTTTACCCCTCAACAATCTACTGAAGAAAGAAAATACAATAAAGATAACACCTCAGATGGAGAACAACAAACGTAAGTGCATTTAGAGGCTACAGAGGTAACCAGTTCTAGCATTCCTCGATTTCAAGAAGTTATTTTTGAAAACAAAAATTATTCTGGTATCTAAAGCTCCTTGGTTTCGGCACCACTTAAATATCGGCGAAAGCACAACTTTAAAAAAAGAGAAATATGTCATCAATTCAGTAAGCACAGATGAAGGATCATTTATTTATAAGGAAAGCCTTAGAAATTGGTTTTCAGAAAAAAATCCAAACAATTAATTGGATCACCCTATCTTTTCAATTGTCTTGGTAAGTATTCAATTAAAGCCTTCCCAGAGCCTGTACCACTGATTGAAAAAGTGATGTAATTGGTGACATGACTCAAATAGTGTTCAAGCTTCAGACATGAAGGCAGGAAGCAACCCAAAACTCATACAGAACAAGGAAACAGAGTGAAATTCCACGTATGAAATGATCAAGTGATCTACCTCACACTATGGGACTACCAAACATATCAGCAAAAAACATGGTAACAGCTGTGGGCACTTCAGATTTTCAAGAAATCCTACAGCTTCTTAAATCTCTTCTGAAAGGAGTTGTCCACGCAGATCAGTTAACGTCTGAAAGAATGATGGTATTTTTTTTTTACTCTATTTCAAATTGATAAAATCCATTCATTTTTATAACTATAAAGTAATTGCACTTTTTTTTTTATATTACTAGGAGAATCATGTGCTCAAATGCAAATGTAACTGCCTCTACAATAATCTTTTGGCAACTATTTTGGTGAAAAATTGGCTAATGATTGTGTGTGCAATAATACCGGTCATAAATATATTATTGGAATCCTGACAAACAAAATTTACTTCAAGAACCCTGTGGGCTTTTGCCAAAGCTCGGTGAACTCAAACAAAACTTTTTATTTTTTATAATAATAATAAGAAAGCTTTATTTACAAATTTACAGTAACAAAATTATTATTTTATATGATTAGGAATGCCTATCCTTACAATCGAACAATTGTGGGTTAAGTTGTCTTACATGTAAACAAAATTGTATTTAATTTTTCAAAATATTCAGTAGATATAGTATGAAAAATTAAATAAAAAAAAAGTTTAAAAATTGGTCATTCTTCATTTGTTATGCTATTCAAAGTACAAAGCTTTTTAAGAATGATTGATCATCCGAATGTGAATGATTTTATTTTCCTGTCATCCAATTTGAAGCCTATATTTCCTTCACAATTTGAGGAAAATTGTATTAATTTTTTAATACCTCTGTCACACAGTTTTCAATCACTCCCTAGTCTATTTATGAAATGTCCACAAATATATCCCCTCAAAGGAAAATTTCATCCTGTGATCAGCGACACATTAGGAGGATACAGAAAACATCAGGTCTCCCTTATTCTTTTCTTTTAATATTTAAAAATTGTTAACATAAACAAATTTTTCCCAATTAAGTAAATTCACTTATATAAAAAAAAAATATTACTAAAAGTTTTTGTTAGTTCACCTGTATAAAAAAAATAGTAATAAAAGCTATTGTCAGTTCCTTTAGATCTTGAGAAAACATGATCTTTTTTTATGTAATACGTTCAAAATAATATTTGTTTATGACATAGTATATTATCTTTTATGTTAGCTTTTAATTTAATAATAGATCTAATATTACTGAAAAAGTGAGAATATTTTTAAGCAGTAAGAGTTTTTTGTTAGTGTTTAAACATAGGTTTTTAAGACTTGTTTATAGCCAAAATATAAAACCAAACTAAGACTCAAAAAATATATTTTATTAAAATTATTTTGACAGCAATTTGGCTATCTGTTTCCTTTAATCACTCCTTAGTCATACATGTCACTTCCAAGAATCAGAATTTTTTAAAAATCAATGTCACAAAAACTGTGATATTAAATGTCTGCCAGCTGCTTCAGAAAATTATCAATTTTCTCAGGCGTTTTTCTTAGGATTGCTATAAGTCAATAAAATTTACAAAAAAAAAAAAAAAAACTCAGTCAAATTTAATTTTCTAAACTTTTGATAACTAAATGCATTGACTTTGGAAAATGACCCAAGTACATGATCAAAATTAGCTCAGCAAAATATGATTTATTCTTTCATGAGTGTAAGTTTTAAGAAAGGATTTGTTGACATCATCAATTTCTTATATTAATGGATTTTCGGAAACAGTTGTTTTATTTCAGTATGAAGCTGTTGTTTTAATGCAATGTGTAGCAGTTTCTCATAGGAAAAGTTTTTGTACTGAGGAAAGTTGCAGGTTTTGGAGCATAGTGGTTATTTTTGTGTAGCAAGGGTAATTATTGATTATTCTTATAGACAAATTATGAATTCTATCCAGATTTCATCATTATCAAACACGTTAAACACCTGAAATGGTGAGGCATAAACTGAAAACTTATTCAATAAATTTTCTGGTTTTTAAATATTCTACATTATTTGAAATGTTCACTTCTCTGAAATCCAGAATAAGATTACTGCCTATACTGTGCCTGGCTAGTGCAATTATGTGAATATTTTTCAGACTTTTTTAAAATCCATTTTGTGCTTATTTTTGTTTTTTAAATTCTGTGATGTCTCACCAATATAATATTGATTGGGACACTATTGGCATTTAATTTTGTAAATGAAATTCTGTGTGTAATAATGTCCTAATTTTTCTTCCATCTTTGTTGTTTATTTATCTAATTTATTATTTTTTTATAAAGTTAATTTTAATTAATTATGATTGTATTTAATGGAAGTTTTTATTTTATATGTGATCCTAGAAATACATTAAAGCTTGTAAAATTTATTATAATTTACATCTTTGATTATTTTGTTGACACAGCTTTCCTTAATATTTTCATTACCATCATTAACTATTTTTCAATACTTTGTAAATATGTTTTTATTCAAGATTTATTACCAGCAGTTTTCCCATTTCTATTTTGCCTTGTATTGTCTTTTTATATGTTGGTATTTGTTAATTTTTGTTCCATTTATGTAAACAACAAATTATTGATTAGTCAATACAGATAAAACTTATTTATATGGATCTGATACATAATGGTTTTAATGTCTTCCAAAAATTTGTCATTGACCAACATTATAGCCTTCCCTATAAAATTAATTGCTGCAATGAAAAGTTGTTGCCTGAAATGAGTACAATAATAATTCAGTATTCTAACACTACTCTACGTTTTTAGTCCAATATATTTCCATTTTGGGTAAAATTCAAAGAATTAACCCTTTTTATTCAGTTTTATCTGATTGAGAAATCTCTTGAAGTAATCCTGAATCTAATTCAAAAAAACATTTGTGGGAAAAAAAAAATTAGACTCTACTACTAGAACAAAAGCATATGGACCATGTGTAGTATGGTACAGAAATAAATAATTGGTACCACAGTATTGACCGTGTGTAGTATGGTAAAGAAATAAATAATTGGTACCACAGTAACATAATAAATAATTATCTGAAACATTACATATACAAAATCGAAAATGTGGATCAGACTAAATATAGTTTAAAAATCTTGACTTTTGAAAATAATTTATTTTTTATCTAAGGACATAATAAAATTACCTTTTGCAAAAATGTTTTTTAGACAATTAGTTTTCAACCTCTAAGAGGGACACCTGTTCAGCCACTGATTATGCGATTCACTGGTACAACATACTCTGGTTTGCCTCAAGCATATATCAGGAGTGCCACAAGGAAATGTACCTTTCTCAAAACAACAAAAAAAAATCAAATTAAATTAGGAAATATAAAGTGCATTCTAACTATTTCTTTGCACTGTTCCTTATTTTTCTACATAATCAATCACTCTAAGAATGATTGTGGCGATATTCAAATATTTTTTTAGATCGATAGGGATCGTGCGAAAGTTTGGGAACTCATGCACTAGCAGTCATTATAGTACAAGAGCCCAAGAGGAGAAAAAAGGCAGTTATATCACCCCAATTTTCGATTACTTTAATGAAAACTATGTATAATTACTAGCCAAAATTGATGAGTCTGCCAAGTATAGATAGGGGGAATAAAAAATGCCGGCTGTTTCAAAGCGATAAAAAAAACTAATTTTTCATTCGGAGCTCTATATCTTAAAAAGTAGGAACAACATAAGAAAACCTAAGAGAACGTCATTTAAAGAAGAGTAAATTTGCTAAATTATGAGCCCTAATAGAGTTATTAACGTTAAATAGTTTTCGAGGTATAGCTTTTTAAAAAGCAACATTTCATAAAAATGTTGTATGGAACGTAATGAAAGATCAGTAGTTAGTGAATTTATTTTGAAAAAATTATATCTCAAAAACCATTTGACGTACTGATTCTATTTGCACTCAAATTAAAGTAGTTTGTGATGTTTATCTTCGTTGGAGTAATAGTTTACATGAAATTTTCTAAAATAAATTGATTTATAGTAGTTCGGACAAATTTTCATTTTCCAAATTCATATTCATATGTGAATATCATAAAAACTACTACCCCTACGAAGTGTCATAAACTACTTTATAGCAAGTTAAATTTCCGTTATTTTGAGTGTTGGCAGACATGTGTGCGTCTTATGGATCTAGAGATATATTTTTTCAAAAATCCAACATTTTATACGAAGAACTAGAAATTAACATTTTGAGAGTTAATTTTGTCAAATATCATAAAAACTACTACTCCTACAAAGATAAACATATTTAACTATTTTGTAGTAAATTTAACTAGCTTTAATTTGAGCGCTAGCAGACATCTGAAAGTCCAATGGTTTCTGAAATGAAGTTTTTCATTAATCAAACTTATTGTCCGAAAAACAATAAATCAATTTATTTTAGAACATATAATAAAAACTACTATTCCTACGAAGGTAAAGGTTATAAACTTCTTTAAAGTCCATTAAACTAGCTTTAATTTGAGTGCTGATAGACATCTGTACGTGACATAGTTCCTGAGATTTAGATTTCTCAAAATAAATTAACTAACTACTAATCTTTCAGTAGAGTTTTAAGAAATTTTGGTTTTTAAAAAGCTATATCTCGAGAACTATTGGACGTAAATAGCTTTTTTAGGGCTGATATTTCAGAAAATTTACTCTTCCTTAAATAATGTCCTCTCAGATTTTCTAGTGTTGTTGGTAGTTTTTAAGATATAAGCTCCGAATGAAAAATTAGTGTTTTTTTAAGGTTTTAAAACAACCGCTATTTTTTATTCCCCCTACCTATAATTGGCAGACTCATGAATTTTGACTAGTAATTATACCTAGTTTTCATTAAAGTAATCAAAAATTGGGTGAGATAACTGCCTTTTTTTTCTTCCCGGCTCTTGTATATTGCCGACGCTCCCGATCAAAATTTCCTGCTCGGAGCCTTGAAAATAGCCGTTTTAAAGGAAAAATACATGTCACTTTCACTCGCTTTTGGGGGATCAGTGACGTTAACTGCACCTGTATGTTAGTTAAAGTCATGATTGTACTATCGCACTAGCTCTGATGTGATAGTAGACAGTACAAGTAGTATCAGTGAAGCAGCGTCTTGACAGAGAACTATCGTACAGTTCAGTTATTGCAGCAACAGTTACATCCACTATCATTCTGTAACGGTTTGATAGTTACAAGCATGGCAGCATTTACGGCCGCGATAGTACTGTTATGTTGCGTCTAGCATGATACTTGATAGTACAAGTAATGTTAGTGGGCTAACAGTCGCGTTAACTGATACCTTTAACTGCCATATGTACAACCTTCTCAATGAATGTCGCAACATACCAAATGTAATGAAGATAGGCGGGTAAATATTGTTCTTACATGTTTGCCCAAGAAATGTATCAAATCTGGTGCCAAAAATAATCTGCCCCGCGCCTCAAAAATGAATTCGTCCTGGGTCCACAAAATAAATCCACTACAAATTCCAAAAACAAATTTGCCCAAGACCACAACTTGTCTTTTTTGGATATGTTGATTTAATAAATAAAGTTTACCAAAAAGAATATACTTAATCGCAAATAAGTAAGTTCTAACAGGCGGTGTCTCTCACCGACCTTTGTATCGCAAGTAAAATCAATACCCCAACGATGGTACTGAACCAGTACCTTCTTGGGACAGCTAGTAAGATCTTTAGTATATTCTTTCCACCTTTCTTTTCTTTTTTTTACACGAAGGTTCTTATTTTACGATTGTTCTCTACTGGCCACCTCTGTCCTCCTTCTATCCTGCTGGTCACCTTCTATCCTATCGTAGAAGCCGGTGGCTAGCTACCTTCCGGGCTGACCTGCCTCCTTCGTATCTATGGGAATTATATCCGGTAGAACGAAGTTACTTTCCTGCGTTACCCGGCAGCTAGCTAACTTCCGGGCTTGCACACTCCCTTCGTACCTACAGGAATAGTATCCGGCAGGACAAGGTTACCATCTTTCGATTAATTACTGCTGTCATTCCGTAAACCTAACTGCCTGATCTAAATTGAACACGCGTTGTCCATGCCTTCTGGTCAAATACGTACATAGCATTATCCATTGGAGTCAGATCTTACTCAACCACCTCGACAACAGAATAGCACTACAAGACAATATTATTAGGAATTTTCGGATAAATATACAGGATATTCCCTCTTATACACCGATGTTTCCAAAAGTGATAGAGGTGTAGGAGCCGCAGCAATAATAGATAATTTCATAGTGTAAAAAAGTCTTCCCTCCGAAAGGAATTTACTTATCGCAGAACTGAGAGCAACTTACCTGGGGTTACGGGAGACCTATTATGGAACAAGCAATAATAATCTCTATCTTTTCACAGATTCTATGATCACATTGCCACTATTGAAAAACGTATATACAACACATCCTGTCGCAGTACTCAAATAATCTACAATCTAAATTGGACTAACCGCACAGTTTTGTTCATTGTAAAGCAATTGTAAACCAGACTAAGCGGCAAAAGCTGCATCTGACTGCTTGCATTCCCTCTAAGCCCCTAAACTGATAGATGACACAAAGTAATTCTGACCAGACTAAGAATTGGACTCATTCGACTAAACCGAGAATACTTACTGTCGAGAATATCTAGACCAACTTGTAGCCAATGTGATGTACCACTAACTGTTAAACACATACTGACAGACTATAAGCATTTAGTAGAAACCGGATTACCACATCATTTGGAAACTTTATTAAACGATAGTAGCCTTTACATTCCGGAAATATTTGATTACCTCAAGAAAGCAAATATTTATGAATACATTTAAATCATTTGATTTTTTTAAACATCTTTATCACATCAATTAATGTAATCACATCAACCTACTGTTATCGAATAAATATATATTTTCCTTTTATCTCTCAATACTCCATAAACAACATAAACAAGATATTATGCAGACCCGCAGGTGCATGTCCCTGGCCCGGCACTTTTCGAATTTTGAGTTGAAACTTATGTGTATAACTATATGGTATATAACGTATACTACAGGAGTGGGGTGGTAATGAAAAAGGGTGAGAAATGTACCCTTCATGTTTGAGGTAAATGAAATATATGTCATTTTGTGTGTCAAGGGAGGTGAAGTAGTAGTGAAAATGAAGAGAATTGGTAGGAAAAGTAAAGTAGAACCTTCAGTATTATTAGAGCTGATTTCAGAAAGAAAATCCCGAATTTTCGTAAATTATAAGTTAGTCCATGCACTGATCAAGTTTTCGTTGAATGCAGTGAATAAGTTAGTAGCATACGGTCAATTATTTATATATATAAAACCATTTATTAAGTAATCTTCATCTTATAAGTTTAAAATTTCATTTTGTTTTAATTATATCAAACACTTATACGATCGTATATTTAGGTGCTAAATTTTATGAACTAAATCATTTTTATTTGCGTTTATCATTTAAACTTTTTTTTTTAAAAGTAAACAACATTCTTGACTTCGATAAAGGTGCTATTGTTATGATCTAAATGTTCTGGGTATAACATTATTTACAAATGGATTAAGTCTTCCCAACTGAAAAGACAATTCTCTTATTGTAAGAGACAGTTCCGAGAATTCCTTGAAAAACGAATTACCTGCCTATTAATATAAAGGAAGAAAAACAAATAGTGTGTCTTTTCTTCATTTTCACCTATTTTACCTAATAACAAATATGTATAATAACTAAATAACCTATGTGATTTGATGTAAGAATTAATTTGCAATTATGTAACCATAAAATAAATAATCGATAATTTTTATTTGATATAAATTGACATATTTGGTGAAGCAATGGTTTAATTTTCTATTAAAAAAACTAAACTCAAATTTAATTCTTAATAAGTTATTTTGTAATAATGTACAACCATATTTAATGGCTTTTATTTGTTCAAGAGGAGTTAAATGTTAGGTATATTGCAAAACAAATTTGTACCCGCTTCTGAAAAGGTTAACTAAATTATAAAATTTGTGATTTTCTGACATTGTTGAGATTGTCCGCTAAGAGGGATTTCTCACTGTAAGTTGTTTTATACTCCTTATGGGAACCGACCTATTGTTCTTAGAAAGTTATTATCTAACTATAACTATATAAATAAAAAAAAAAACACCACGGAACACCATTTTTTTGTACGCTACATACAGTCGAATATTATTAAACATCGACATTTACCAAAGGTTTTGTGTTCACCAATTTACAATATTTTGCTATGCTAATCAGGTATATTTAAATACTTATATGCATTAAATACAAAATGGAAAAATATAAAGAGTAGTTTGAAATAAACAAAAAGAAATAATAAATGGAAGATGGTCCACTTAATAACTCGCGATCCTTTTGGGTACTTATTCTGAAATTTGAGTACTAAATAGTACTAATTAGTGTATAAGTCTCAACTCAAAATTCGAAAAGGGCCGGGCTGGGATACCTCGACCCGGCAGAATTGAACAAGTCGTAATAACTCGCGATCTTTTTGGATACTAATTCTGAAATTTTAGTACTAATTAGTGAATAAGTTTCAACTCAAAATTCGAAAAGGCCCGGGCTGGCATACCTCGACCCGGCAGAATTGAACAAGTCGTATTAACTCGCGATCTTTTTGGGTACTAATTCTGAAATTTTAGTACGAATTAGTACTAATTAGGTACTAATTCGTGTATAAGTTTCAACTCATAATTCGAAAGTGCCGGTAGGCATGTCCCTGGCCCGGCAGAATTGAACACGTAATAACTCGCGATCTTTTTGGGTACTTATTCTGAAATTTTAGTACGAATTAGTACTAATTAGGTACTAATTCGTGTATAAGTTTCAACTCAAAATTCGAAAAGTGCCGGGCCAGGGATATGCACCTCAGACCCGCATGAACGTAGAAATATTAAATTACACCAAAATTATAAAATTAACATGTTTCATTTTAACTTTCATTGTACTTATATCAATTTATAAATTGTGCATTGATTATTTAATATGATTGTCATTCATTATTAGCAACTTTACATTTCTTAAAAGTTTTCATGTAAAGATCAGGTGGCACTGGCCATGCTATCACCGCGTCCTGCGAGATTAAGTCTGTTGGTGGGCCATTGTTGTATTGATGTTTAGGGAAGCAAATATGAGTGTTTTATTATTTGAATTTTTTATTGTTAACCACTTGTTGACGTGGGGGCATGGTTTATATCTTTTCAACGAGAAAGGATAAGGAATTATAAACGGCAACACAGTATTGTCAATTACATTTATAGTTAATGGATATTGATTTTACTTTGGTCCAGCCTTGTTTTGATAAGGTTCCCATTGAATTGCTATAGAATTTGCTTGAAAGTTAATTGAATTGTGTAATTAGCTATTTTTAATTGAAACAATATGAAGAAAGTTTTAAGTTTTGTTAAAGGAAAGAAGGAGGAGAGAAAAGAAATCAAAGTGAATCCGCCCATTTCTGTTGAGATCACAAATCCATCTGGGCAAAAAATTACAAGTGATGATGAGCATATAATTGGTTTACAGCAAGCTTCTGGTTATAATATAGATGTTAATGGTAAAGATAAGACTCTATCTAAAATTCATAAAGCAGCCTGGTTTGGTAATTTGGAGAAAGTTAAGTTGTATTCAAAGAAAATTGATGTTAACTCTGTTGACTGGAATAATAGGACCTGCCTGCATTTAGCTGTTGCACAAGGTCATACTGAAGTTGCCTGGTATTTGTTAAACAATAATGCATCCATGACCATTTGTGACAATGATGGTCTGAATCCATTTTTGAAGGTTTTTTTTTATTATTAATTTCTAATAATTCTAATCAATCTTGTCCTTTTTTTTTATTACAGTTGTTACTTTATTTCTGTTAAGGCTATAGAATGTGGACACAAGGATTGCACTAATCTTCTTATTGAATGTGGTGTTGACGTAAAGTTGTCAGATAAGCATGGTAACTCAGGCCTTCATTTTGCTGCAAAAGCAGGTTTCTACAACATTGCTGCTTTGCTGTTGAAGGAAGGAGCTAATTTTAATACTCCCAACAATGTATGTAAAATTAATGTTAATAAGCTGGTTTATAATAGACTTACTAGGTAAATAAGGGAATAATTAGTTTTTTTACCACGGTATAGGACAATCTGTACTATCATAAGGCACTAACAATACCTAAATCCAAAATTTTTAATCCTGTTTATGTCAAGACTGTCAAATATTTGTAGACTAACTACTTTTACACAACCAACACTGAAATAACCAAATGAGGCTGCAATTTCTGGTTTGTAGCATTGCATTAGTTTATTCACTGTAATCTAAATGTGAGCTTAAGAGAATGAGTGTAGTGCTCTTCTCATAACATACATTTAGATGATTATTAACCTATATCATTTTTATTTATATTGGAGGAAGATAGTTGACCGTATGAAGTAGATTGGAGGAAGATAATCCGGGTAGCGGTCAATAAAGGTATCAAAATAGTCAAAGATAACTATTTTGATACCTTTATTGACCGCTACCCGGACTATCTTCCTCCTGAAGACAGTTCCTTCAGAAGATAGTTGACCATATGAAGTAGATTGCTACTTCATATGGTCAACTATCTTCTTCCAATATGAATAAAAAAATACGGGGCCACCAATTGTTTGTATCTTGTTCTTTCATTTAGCCCTAACAAAACCCTGAAACGTTGGTTAACAATAGTTTTATTTTACTATTTTGATACCTTTATTGACTATCTGGACTATCTTCCTCCAATCTATATAATTTTTAGAAATCGTACTAACTTTTTGTTTGTTATTTGTTTTTTTAATAACTTATAACAAAGTCATCAGCTCCAGATCACTTAATATATTGTGTAATCATTTAGTCAATATGTTAATCAGATTTAGAATTTCTAAATTATTCACTCTTCTTTACCCTCTTTTTGAGGATATGAGAAATCACTTTAAATTATGAATAGCAAGAATAATAGAGATTAACTTTTGGTCATCATTTCTGGCTATCAGGTTAATAGCTTTAATTGAGGCCAACTATTAACATCTCTATGTTTGAGGTATAAATATGAAACTTATAAGGCATTATATACAACTTCAATTTTCATAGTTAACTAGTGGTCTCATTGCAGTACTAAAAAAACTGACAACAAGATTTATTTTTGGGATAACCAGAGATACCTTCACAACCCAGTATTACGCCGAGCTGAAGTGGCTCTATCCATCCTTCCGATGCCCGTATTTTCTATCTTCCTTTCTATTTCAAGTAATTAGTACTCAGTCCCTATATTCTAGAAACCCTGCAATTCAAATTCTCAATCCAATCCCATACAACCAGGTCCCGTTTATCTGACATCTACCCTCCACCTCACTGAACTGTTGCGTTTGATAAATCATTTTTTACCCGAGCTGCATATCACTGGAACTCCATTCCCTCTAACATAATAGTTTTCCAACCTTTCCCTCGTTTAGTACCTTTATATTAAATTACCTTTTACTTCACCAATCTAATCCAATATTATAATATTACTAGTAGCAACTACCTTTTTTGTTTTGTTTCTTATGTATTTAGTCAGTTATTTAATATAAGTTATAACTAAGTGTGGCCCCACTGCTTTATGTTTTATGTTGCAAATTTATGTTGTAAAATTAATATTACCTTATAATTGTTCTAAAGGGACCTAGTCTCAGAATACTTAACTATTTTTCATTTCAACTGGATAGAAAAAATAAACTGTATTACTACCAGCGTCTACATTTAACTGAGATACTTAATGATTATAGTTAATGGCTCCTGTTGAAGTAATTTAAAAGTTTTATCACTGAACCGCTGGCTGTACTTAAATTAATCGTATTACTTTTTCAAAGAAGCTTTTTCTGTGTTCATTAAGTTTTGTCCATGTTTTTATTTGAACTCTTTAAGTTCATTTTTATCTGACCTTATAAATAGATGTTTTATATATTAGCAAAGTTCTCTGTAACTTGTGTTAAAAAGGAAACAATCTATTAAATTGAAACTAAAAAAAAATTTAACTTCAAAAGAAAAAGTTTACTTTATAAGTTATTAAGAATGATTAGGAAAACATCTGGACAATCATTTCTCAATTTAAAATAAGAAAAACAAGTTGCCAATAAATGAAAAAATAGTAAGCAGAATTCAGAAATATTGACAATTTTTTTTAACAGGTAGTCTTAAAAATTGATAAGTTACTGTATGAGTTTAGTCGAGCAAAAACAGTATATATACTCATTAGTGGATTAGTAGATTTTGGTCAGGTTCATGTTTTTAAAATAATTTTTCTCACAAACATACACTTCTATGAAGTGTATTACTAAAATAAATTATCATTCCCTAATCATCAAAAAGGTTATGAAGAAACTTATTGCTGTATATTGCCAAACTCTTCACAATGAGCTGTTAGCTGCTTTTTAGATGATCTAGTAGGAATGGAATTCTTGTACCCCATTTTGTATTTGAACAGAACCCAAACTGCTAGATCAGATTAAGGTTTAGATTTTTCAGTTCCCATTCTAGAAATATGGTACTAACCTTCTAGAGATATTTAAATCCTCCTTGAGTTCTGTTGGAAATGTACGTTGCCATGCAGTAACCTAAGTACCTAAGTATTCTCTTTATTTATCACTGTACACACATGTTTTTTCAAAGAAATGAGAAGCATGGAATGAGAATATCACTGTACGAAGAAATTATAACCCTTATCTGTGCGAGTGATTTCGTCTTGATTAGGGGTTCTGTGACTGATGTCCAGGCAAAACTAAATATTCTAAATAAATACTGCAAATTCCTTAACTGTTAACATAGAGAAAACAAAATTGTTAAAAACTTATAAGGGGAGGCCTAAAACAGGGAAAAGGGTATATTTCAAGGATAATATTGTTGAAGAAATACCTGAATATAAATAACTTAGTATAGGATTTAGTTCATCAGGACTCTTTAACCGGTACCAAGTACCTGCCCAAAGGCAAAAATAACCTCATAGAATGCCAGGCAGAAGCCATCCCATAGCCTACTTGAGAATAATTGCCCAACGATGGCTATCCGGTAAATATGCAATTACTCTTAATGTCAGTCCGCAAAAATATATTTTGGACCTACCGAAGCTATGTCCAGCTCATGATGGAATGGCAAAGAAAGATTGTTTCCATTTTTTGACAAACTGCCCCGCATATCATGAGAACTGAACATGATATATGCCCAAACTAAGCTACATTAACATAACAATATTAATTCAGTCCTCCATTGTATATTTATTTTTTATTATTAAAATAATTATTTTTATAGCTCTGATAAACTGAGGTTTCATTTTACTTTTTAAATAACTATATTCATTTTAAATTTTCTTATAGGCTGGAGATTATCCATTACATCTGTGCACTAGTTTTGATCACAGGGAAATGGTAGAACTATTGATCAGGAATGGAGCTAATGTTGATGTTGTTGACAGGGAGGGACGTACCTCTCTTATGTTGGCAGCTAGGTCTGGCTTAAGTACAATAATTAAGGTGCTATTGGATGCTGAAGCTTCTTTGGAAATTGTCGACTCCAACGGTTAGCATTAAAAATATTTGATTTTTTTTTTACCCTGCATTTTTACTTAAAGTAAGACTTATAGATCCTATTCATCCTGACAATGCTATATTCTGATTAAGGCCAAACTGCCCTAAGACTTTATTTTTTTCCCTTCCTTTCTTTTTTAGGGATTTTCTTGACTAATGCAGTTTAGACAGATAAATAGAAATAAAAAATAACTGACATTTACTGATAAAAGTATATGAAGTATATTCATGAACTTAAATTAAAATGAATGTATTATCATGTTATTTTATTTATATTGTTGTATTTTTGTGTGTATATTTTATTTATTCTAGAAAAGGGTCACCATTCATATTAAGTTCTTTTTATGTAATATATCAAATTTGTGGTTATGTTTTATACAAATTTCCTGGTATAGAACCAATATTGATTAAATTGAAAAAAAAAAAAGGAATCTATGTAAATAAATCAAAATGAATCAATTATATGAACAATTTTCAATTAAGCCACAGTTATTCCTAATGAAATTTTAACTAAAAAAAATCAAGGAACGTTGGCAGCGTTCTGTTCCCCCAAAAAAGCAAAAAAAAATCCTCATGAATAATGATCAAACACCACGACTATATTTACCCAACATAACAAATATGGATTATCGGCTATCTGTATCTCTTGAAATATAAGGTTTATAAACATGAAATTTTACACTGACTCGCCCTTATGCAATTTGATAAAGGAATCATCATAATCGGACTGTATTGAACCGAGTTAAAACACTTTGAAAATGCTATTTTTCCTGATCAGATCTTCGTTATTGTCATGATTTTCTGGGCCTACTGTGTAATTGGCTACACCAATTAATTTGAAAATTTACATACATACTATATGTAAATTTAAAAAAACAATAAACTACAAAAATAAGTTTAATACCAAACCCAACTCTGTTGTAAAAATGTCCCTGCCAAATGAGAAAAAAAGAGCAGCCGAGTTGTCTGCTGCAAAAAGAAATGACATAAAAAAAAATATCTCACTAGCAAAGGAGCCTCAGGCTTTGCACTACAGTTGAGCACATCATGGTTTTAGTAGCTGAGAATAGAATCCAAAATGGAAAACGGAAGCTAAAATTGGGTGAGATATCTATCTGTAGCCATTTTAGCCTTTCAACTGTAGTAATTTCAAAATAAAACAATAAATATTTACAAAAATACCAACAGACACTGCGTCCAATTTTAGCTTCCATTTTCAACTGAAAGTGTTGTGTGCTAAACTGTGGTGCAAAGCCTGAGACCCCTTTACTGGTGAGGCAACCTTTTAATATCACATCGTCTTACACCGACAACTTTAGACTGCTCTTTTTTTGCTTTTGTTGGAGACATTTTTAACTGGAGTAGTTTTTTTGGTATGTACATCTGACTAGTTTTTATTGTTAAAAAATAACATGATATATGAATTGATTATGCTAAACTTTTAAGATCACACTAAGAATCAAATTAATGTCAAATAAGAATGTATTAGTTATTATTTTACTATGTTTTTTCTTAGGTTCCAGGAATAATTCATGGTATAAAGGAACATAGAATTTTCATTTAATAATAAAACCACATTTGAGTTATTTTTATATTTTAATATTACTGTTATCATTTGTTACTGAAGGTTGGACAGCAGAGGATTATGCACAGTTTGGCAATCACCATGACCTTGCTGAACTTTTGAAAATTCAAAAGAAAATCGAAGTTATCTTAGATCATTCTGATAAACTTAGTGTCCAGTCATCTGATCCTTCAGAAACATTTGAAGTAAGTTTAAAAACTTAATGTTTTATTTACAGTGTTAAATGAATTCCAGTGATTTTTTTTAAAGTGAAGTTTATATATGTCCGATTATCTGTTGATAAAAATAATGTACATTTGAACCTCTGTATATTGAAGTTGAACGTGAACGATATTAAAATGGATATTTAGAATGATTGTAATGTTTCATCTTTCATAAAAATTAATTTACAGTTTTTTTTTTAGGGTCAAAGACGTACCATAGGCTTTTTTTAGGGTTTTAGATCACAGGAACAGAAGAAAACTGTGATCAAAAGTTTTGTAATAAAGGTTATGTTATGGTGTCACTTTTTCATTCTTAAGCTTAAAGCAGGGTGTCCTCTGTAGATGGCCTGGCTGAATTTCTCTTGATCGGATAACATAAAAAAAATTAAAAATATGCATTCGATGTTTTTCAGCCTAGTTTAAGATTCTGATTTGTTATTGAAACAAAAATATACGGGGTGTCTCACACCCAGTACAAGTTTAAAATTTCAAATGGGAGACTATGCATTTATGGATTTCTTAAACAAATTGATGTTGCACCTAGATTCTAAATCAGTCAATAAATTACAAAGTTTAAAAAAAAAAAAAATACATTTTGCATGCTAATTTGATTGAAGAATTGACACGTACTATATCCAGTGGTTGCTGAACCCACATATCATGTTCAAACTGCCTACTTTTGAAGATACAAAGATTGACTCTTCCTAGCTACTCAGTGCGAAGGACTGAGGAGAGACCAATCGACAAGCATCTTTCACTCTTTGCTGCAGATCTTTAACTGACCTTGCAGGGTTATGATTGGCATAAACCTTGTTTTTCAAATATCCCCTCTAAAATATAATATGAAAAATTCTTATGGAGTTAGATTAGGTGATCGAGGAGGCCAACAGATGGGTCATGGAGGTCCTATCCTCGTATCCCAGTAGTGATGATTTAAGTAATTTCTCAGCTGCAGAGATTAGTGAGCAGGACATCCATCAAGCTGCAGTATCATTCTTCATTGATGCGCTAGAGGAACATTTTCTAGGAAAGTAGGTAATTCATCCCTCAAGAAATTTAGAAACTGAGCTCCATTAAATTATTTTGGTAAAAATAAGGATCAATTAATTTATTTCCACGAAGGTCACACCAAACATAGATACTGTGAATCACCTGGTGGTGACAAGAGAATATATTCTGTGATTTCCTGTGGCCACGTTAAATAAATAAACCGTTTGTGGTGAACCTTTGATTCGTCAGTCCATAAGATATATGGGAGAATGTTTTCCTTAACTCCCGCAATCGACATATGTACATTAGTCTCACATAATCTGAACCCCGAAGCCCCTGAACAAGATGAGAGCGATAGGGTTTAAAATTATAAACAGTAAAATATGCAGTTCCTGCTCGAAATTGCACTGCCGGTTTCTTTTTGCACCTGCACCGTATCTGAATCTCCTCATATTGTTGTGAGTAACACGCATAAAGGTTTTATGGTTCACTTGGGGACGATTAGGAAATTTCCGGGAGTTCAACACTACTGCACGGCGAGCAGTAGCACGACTTTTATTAAAACAATTGTACATAAATAAAGTCCAGAGATTTATTTCTAATCCTTCACTACATCTTTAAAACAAACTTTTTCTTATGAATTTTGCTAATAAGATAACGAACACAAATACAAAATTGAAAAGAATATGCAGATACCAAAACAAAATTATTATGTTTCTTTAACTTTGTAATTTATTGGCTGATTTAAAATCTAGTTCCACCATTGATTCCAGTTTAAAAAGTACATTAAAATGATGAATTGGAAGGCATAGCTTCCCATTTGAAATTTTCAAGTTGTACTAGGTCTGTGACATGTTTATTATTATGTGTATTATTTTTTTTTATAAACAGGTCAGAATCTTAAAATAGGTTGAAAAACATCAAATACATTTGTATATTTGAACACAAATATATAAGGTTATCCGATCAAGATAAATTCAGCCGGGCCTATCTTAGAAGGGCACCCTGTATATTATTAAACATTAATTTGTAGTGAGAGTAGTAAGGGCAAGGAGCAAGAAGTTCACCTGGTCCCTGTTTCATAATGAAAGCTAATAGTATTAGTTCATAGTACAAGTGTAGAAACTAGTGTGGTAATAACAATAATACTTATTTTTTTCATTATAGGGATGACTATTAAGGATATTACAAGAATTAAAAAATACTAAAGTACAAGTTATTATTGTAGAAGTCTGTGTTGAGCCACCCACAGATTCCAATGGGAGTCTTGGCCGAAAAAAAAAACAAAAAGTCTGTAATTGAATTAAGATAAATATACAAAACTAATATTATTAGTTTGTACTTTATTATGAAACAGGGCCCTGGTGTGCACCAGGCCACTCCACCTAAAGCAATTAGGTTATATATATTTTTTTACTTGTAATGTTTTGTTAGTTATGTAGAAATTTTATTCAATATAGAGATAATTTTTCTGATGCAAATTTAAGGTTCTTTAAAAAATATCAGTATGCAGAGATTTCAAATTTATGGAAATTTGACTGTATTTGAAATGTATATATTTAATGAATTAAAAAAAGTAACAAGAATCAAGGTGTAATCAATGGCCTGTCATGAGATCACTAATTTATTGTTTATTTTTCTGCTTCTTTTAGGGTGTGCCTGGCCAAGGTAATATTGGTGATGAGATACCTGACTCTCCTAGATCGTGTATTACACCACCACCGCTTGAGCCACCAAGGAGTTGGGATCTCATCCAGTCCGGTGTTATTGACCAGGTTAGCAAATATTGGTATACTGGTCGAACTCCTTAGTTGTTTGTTTCTTAAAAAATTTATTCAATCATCTAGTTGTGATATCTTCAACCGGTATTGGAAAATGAGGGTGTAATTAAATTCTTAACTTTTAAATATAGGTGTTTAATTAACTTCTTTTAACTCATAAAATTTACTTCTAATAAAAGTTAACTATTATTTTATAATTGATCTCATTATCAACATAGCTTTTTCTTCTACTGCAGTACAACAATGAAAGTGCTATCTATTTAAACTCATAAAATGTACTTCTAATAAAAGTTAACTATTATTTTATAATTGATAATAGATCTCATTATTAATGTAACCTTTTCTTCTACTGCAGTACAACAATGAAAGTGTTATCTGTTGGGTTTGAACTGTTTGTCTGAATCCTCAACCAGCTCTTTTCTTATGTTCCAATTAATTCCCTATTATGTTGAATACCTCCTGGACACCACCCTCCCAGAAAAGTTTTCTTGGTTTCTTCCCTATTAAGGCCTCATGAGTTTTCCAGCTGGTTCTTACATAATTGATTCATAAATTATTTTGCTTTGAATATTAAAATATTTCAATTTTACAGTTATTGGTCTGTTCCTAATCTCATTTATGTGTTTTTTTTTTACGAGGATCGGTGGAAATCTTCAAAAGACACAGATAGGCCCGTACCTATCCGTGTGTGGGATTTTTACACACTAAAACCACCGCCCTACACCTGTTTCTCACCCTCCACGGGACCGCTGTTAGGCATTACATCATGGAGGCGAGTGGCTGAGTGCCGCCTCATTGTTTTAGGCAATCTCCTGGTTCACCTATCTTTCTCCTCATGTCTTAACTTCTGCATCACCTGTGCAGCAAATCGTTGGCCTGGCATCCAATAATCTTGGTTAAGTAGCATAATACAGTAGAACCCCTGTTAACCGGGGTAATGATGGGCATGGGTGTTCACGGATAATAGAAAACCCCGGATAATCGAATTACAATATTTTATTGCTTTAATGTGATAGGTAAGAACGTTAATTAAAAAACAAAACTCTGTAGCATGGCAGATTTATTAACGATCAAACGTTTTCTGT